>NW_024968044.1:2100-3924 GCF_019238085.1 Lagopus leucura
ACCAAACTGCCATATCTGCTATCTCAAGTGGGTCTCCATGGGGTTACCTGGAACCAAACCCCAAAATCTGCAGTCTCAAGTGGGTCCAGAGCTCTACAACCTCCTGAAGGGAGTGGGGACACCAGGGGGACACCACGGAGAGACCATGGGACATGGAGGACCCCAATGGGATATGGAGGACCTCAAAAGGACATGGAGGACCCCAGCGATTCATGGAGGACCCCCATGGGACATGGAGGAGCTGGAGTCTGAAGAAGAGGAGGCTCAGGGAAGGCCTCATTGCACTCCTCCCTTACTACCTCTCATTCCCTTCGGGTCTTTGTCAGTGCAATTAATCCCAGCAAAAGCACGACTCCCTCCCGCGGGGAACACAGACGAGGCGGCCGTCACAGCATCACAGAACGGCCAGGGTTGGAAGGGAGCTCAAGGATGACGAATCTCCAACCCCCTGCTGCACGCAGGGCCGCCAACCTCCATGTTGAATGCTAAACCAGGCTGCCCAGGGACCCATAGAGACACGTTGGGACCCATAGAGACACATTGGGACCCATAGAGACACAGTGAGACACATTGGGACCCATAGAGACACATTGAGACCCATTGGGACCCATAGAGACACATTGGGACCCATTAGGACCCATAGAGACACATTGAGGCCCATTGGGACCCATAGAGACACATTGAGACACATTGGGACCCATAGCGACATGTTAGGACCCATAGAGGCACATTGAGACCCATTGGGACCCATAGAGATACATTGGGACCCATTGGGACCCATAGAGACACATTGAGACCCATTGGGACCCATAGAGATACATTGGGACCCATTGGGACCCATAGAGACACATTGGGACACGTTGGGACCCATAGAGACACATTGGGACCCACTGAGACCCCTTGGGACCCATAGAGACACATTGGGACCCATATTGACACGTTGGGACCAATAGAGACACACTGAGACCCATTGGGAGCCATAGAGACACCTTGAGACCCATAGAGACACATTGAGACCCCTTGGGACCCATAGAGACACATTGGGACCCATAGAGACCCATAGAGGCCCATTGGGACCCATAGAGACACCTTGAGAGCCATAGAGACACACTGAGACCCATTGGGACCCATAGAGACACATTGAGACCCATTGGGACCCATAGAGACACATTGGGACCCATAGGGACCCATAGAGATACATTGAGACCCATTGGGACCCATAGAGACCCATAGAGACACATTGAGATGCACTGGGACCCATAGAGACCCATTGGGACCCATAGAGACACAATGAGACCCATTGGGAGCCATAGAGACATGTTGGGACCCATAGAGACACATTGGGACCCATATTGACACATTGGGACCCATAGAGCCACACTGAGACCCATTGGGAGCCATAGAGACACCTTGAGACCCATAGAGACCCATAGAGACCCATAGAGACCCATTGGGACCCCTTGGGACCCATAGAGACCCATAGAGACAAGAGGCTGATGGCTGCTGTGCCCTTTTCTTGCCGAGTTCACTGCAGCACTGAGCAGCACAAAGCTCAGCTCCGGATGGCAGCACAACCCGTCCCGCATTTCACACACAGCTGCTCCCCAATGAACGCTTCCTCACAAAGCTGCCGCAGGTTTCAATGCTCCAAACCATGCGGGTGCGGCGTGCCGAGCTACCAAACACCTCGGAAAGTTGCTCCCCTCCTTTCCCATCTCCTCTTCCCTCCTCTCCCCTCTCCCCTCTTCCCCCCTCCCCTCCTCTCCCCTCTTCCGTCCCTCCTCCCTCCTCTTTCCCCCCTCTCCTCTCCTCCCCCCTCCTCCC
>NW_024968045.1:0-654 GCF_019238085.1 Lagopus leucura
ATGGGATGGAGTTGAGATTTAGGTGGGATGGAGGTGGGATGGAGGAGGGATGGAGGTGAGATGGCGAAGGGGACAGGGAGGGGGACAGCCAGGATCTGCCCCTGGCACAGCAGTGCTCCCATCCCCCTGCCCTCCCCTCCCGCCCTCCCCCGCTCACCTTCCCTCTTTCGTTGTGTTCCCCCATCCCCAGTGTTCCCATGTCCCCGTATCCCTGGCATTCCAGGTGTCCTCGTGTCACTGTATCCCTACATCCTCACTGTCACCAGTGTCTCCATGTCCTTCTATCTCCAGTGTCCCCAGGTCCCTGCATCCCTGGTTCCCAATTGTCCCCTGTGTCCCTGTGGCCCCCTGTCCTTTCATCCCCACCATCTGCATTGTCCCCTGCGTCCCCATGTCCCTATATTTCTGGCATCCCCAGTGTCCCCACATCCATGTATCGCTGGCAGCCCCATTTCTCTCTCTAACCCCAATGTTCCCAGTATCCCCAGTGTCCCCATGTCCCCCGATCCTCAACATCCCTATTGTCCCCATGCCCCTCTATCCCTGACATCCCCGCTGTCCTCAGTGTCCCCATGTACCTCTTTCCCCAACACCCCGATTGTCCCCACATCCCTGCATCCCCCATCCATCCCTGCATCCCCACATCCTGCATCC
>NW_024968045.1:664-1384 GCF_019238085.1 Lagopus leucura
CCATCCCTGCATCCCCACATCCTGCATCCCCACATCCCTGCATCCCCACATCCATCCCTGCATCCCCACCACCCCAAGGCGCAGCGCCAGCACTGGCCCCAACTTTGACCCCACATCTCCCACCACCCAGCCAAGAGTTTGATGGGGAGCGCAGCCCGGACCTGCACAAGGACGTGTACCTGCAGGACATCCACTGTGTCAGCTCGCTCTGCAAGGCGTATTTCCGTGAGCTGCCCAACCCGCTGCTCACCTACCGCCTCTACGACCGCTTCGCCGTGAGCCCCCGGCCCCACAGGGTCACCTCCTGTCCCCTGGGGGGACATCGCTGGGGGGAGAGGGGCGTAGGGACACTGGGGGCGCTGATGGAGAGAGGGGGATGTGGGGACAGTGATGGAGAGAGAGGGATGTGGGGATATTGTGGGCGTTGATGGAGAGAGGGGGACGTGGGGACGCTGGGGACGTGGGGACATTGATGGGGAGAGGGGTGTGGGGACATGGGGACAGGGCTGGAGGAAGAAGGGCGTGAGGATGTGGAGACGCTGCTGGAGACACGGGGACACTGATGGGGACACAGGGGTGTGGGGATGTGGGAACAGTGGGGAGACACTGGGGGCACTGATGGAGAGAGGGGGACATGGGGACAAGGGGACAGGGGGACATGGGGACAGGGGGACATGGAGACATGGAGACATGGGGACACTGGGGACAGGGGGACATGGA
>NW_024968045.1:1484-2539 GCF_019238085.1 Lagopus leucura
GGGGACATGGGGACAGGGGGACATGGAGACACGGGGACACTGGGGACATGGGGACATTGATGGGGAGAGCAGGATGTGGGGACACTGGGGGCACTGGAGTTAGTGGGACACGAGGACGCCGGGGGCACTAAGGGTGCAGGGGACACTGGGGATGGTGGGACATGGGGATGTGGGGACAGGGGGACAAGAGACACTGGGGACAGTGAGGATTCCAAGGATACAGGGACATGGGGACAATGGGGACAGGATGCTGGGGACAACTGGGATGCCAGGGGTATGGGGACATGGGGACACTGGGGACAGAGAGACGTGGGGGCACGAGGACATCGGCACATGGGGACACTGGGAAGAGAGGGACATGAGGACACTTGGAATGGGATCCTGGGGACAACTGGGATGCCAGGGATACTGGAACAACTGGGGACCATGAGGATGCCGGGATACAGGGACACGGGGATGCCAGCTCAGGCCCCGAGAAGTGTCCCCATGGTGGCAGCGCCCCCTGTCACACTGTCCCCATGTCACCCTGTCCCCCCCCCCCAGGATGCGGTGGCCACACAGATGGAGGAGGTGCGCCTGGTGAAGATCAAGGAGGTGCTGAAGGAGCTGCCCCCCCCCCCACTATAGGTACGCAGCGGGGTCGGCCCTACAGGACCCTACAGGACCCTACAGGACCCTACAGGAGACCCCAGTGTCTGATGGGGACCCTTGGCAACCTCGAGTGTCACCAGCAGGTTATGAGGGTCCCCTAAAAAACAATAGCGTCCCCAGAGTGCTATGGGGCTCCTGGGCACCCTATGGGGTTTCTGGCACCTCCTGGGGGTCCTGGCATCCATAGGGATCCCTGCTTCTCTATGGGGTTTCTGATAGTCCATAAGAGTCTCCTCTGCACCCCAATAGGGCTTCCACGACGTTATGGGGGTCCCTGGCACCTTATGGGTTTTTTGGCACCTCCTGGGATTCTATGGGATTCTATGGGATCCCTATGTCCCTATCGGATTCTTGGTACCCCATAAGAGCCTTTGACATGTTATGGGGCTCCCTTGCACCCCAAT
>NW_024968046.1:0-1250 GCF_019238085.1 Lagopus leucura
CCCCTGACTGAAGAATGATCCTGGAATTGAATAAGGTATTTTGGCAGTTTTAAGGGAGTTGATATTTGTGGCTGTGGCTGCAAATGTTTTGTAGAGAGAGCTGTCCCTGGTATTTGGTCTTGCTCTTGCAAAGACTTGTTTTGCAAGCCAATGTTCCGCTTGGGCTCTTGTATGGGAACTGCTGAGTCACAACCTGAACCCCTGATTGATCACCTGGGGCGGGCACAGAGTCAGCCAGAGGAGCACAGGTGGAGGCAATTCAATTCACCTGTGCTGCTGGAAGGGGTGGAGCCTGGCTGCCCCCTCCTAGAGCTATTTAAGAGCTGGCTGCCAGGGGGGAAGGGTCTCCGCTGGAGATCTGCTCTGCTGGAGTTTTGTGGGAGAGCCCAGGGTAGGGGTAAGCCTTCTGTTTATTCTCCTTTATTATCGTAGTCTGCTTTGCCTAACTGTCTTGTTTATTTTGTGATTGTAGCATCCTAAAATTCTTTGATTGTACAGCTCTGTATTGTGCACTGGCCCTACGGGTACAGCATGGAAGTGGAACAAACCCTGCAGACCCTGGGGAGAGTGAAAGTGGGAGAAAGAGTGGAAATGCGCTTTGAAGCAGGGGGTGCCCTGCTGGTGGTGCTGATCAAATCCACTGCTGGCATGTTCCTTCTCTCTCCTCTTCAGTGGCTTGTCATCTCTCAAGGGTCAGATTACTATTACTAGCACACTTGTTTAGGGAGATTTTGCTTCCCACTTAATGGAATTATCTAAAATTTCAGAGTGACACCTGGAGGGAGTGACAGTGTGGTGATGTTGGGGTATCAATAGATAGATGTCAGGGAGTAGCACAATAGGGTGACATCACTGGGAGTGATGTGGGAGTACTACTGGGATTTAACATGAGTGACTGATCCTGGGGTGAGAGCGTTGGGGTGACACTGGGGGATGACAATGTTGGAGTGATGCTGAGGGTGGATATTGTGGTGATGTTGTGGGGTGACATCAGCAAGTGACTCCATGGTGACATTGTTGGGTTGGCACTGGTGGGTGATGTTGGGATGACAGGGAGGTGATATTAAGGAGTAACGCTGAGGGAGTGATGCTGGAGCATCCCTGGGGGTGACATCAGGGAGTGGTGGGACTGATGTTTGGGGAAAATAGTAAGGATTTGGGGCTGTCATTTGAGATGAAATAATAAGGTTTAGGAGCTTAATTTGGGGTGAATTAGCAAGGACATGAACCTGGAGTTTGGTGTGAAATAC
>NW_024968047.1:0-4879 GCF_019238085.1 Lagopus leucura
AGGAACCGTAGTGATGGTATGGACAAAGGAGTGAAAATAATGGCAGAGGAGTGAGAGATGTGAAGAAGATTCAGAAATGCAGATGGTGATGTGGGATGGTGGGGCTGGGACTGAAGCACTTTTTCACTGGGCGACTTTTCGTATGGCCGCAGAACTGTTGTTTTATTAATCGCTGCACTTCCATAAAGACTGAATTACAAATGGACACTTTTAGAGGCAGTTGTTCAGATCTTGAATCCTGAGAATGCACTGGTTGTTTGTTGGTTTTTTTTCCCTCTTCTGTCCATTGCCTTCTTGTTTTCCTCCCAGGTGCCTTCTGTTTTGTTTGCTCCAAGCCATCTCATGTCTCTTCTGACACTCGGGATCAACTCTGCCATGGTGCTCGACTGTGGATATAAAGAAAGCTTGGTGCTGCCTGTATCCTTTCCTAATGCAGAATGAAAGCTTTCAGCAAGAAGGCTGTGGTGAAAAGCTGGTGTACAGACATGGAGTGTGACTGGATCAGCTGATCCAGCTTTTGTTTCTAAGATGTCAGAACCTGGGGAATGTCCTCACAGCTGCCATGTGAAGTCTGTGTCCTGTAAAGCTTGGGAAAGGCGTTACGGGGCTCCAAGGTTGATTTGTAGCTCCATGGTTTGTACAGTAGTAGTTAGTTTTGGAGAAGGACAGCAAGTGCTGGAAAATGTGGATGAGAAACAGCGTTCAGTTCCAGCAGGCTGGAAGCTCCTGTGAGAAAAAGAGAATTTCCTGATCTTGGTGCAGATTTATGAGGGAACTCCAATTCTGAGCTGCTGGGGTTCTCTGCCTTTGGGAGGAAAAGCCATCCACAGGTAAGTTTGCAGCTACGTGTCCCTGCTTATGGCAATCCAATCTCCTTCAGTCTAGATTTAAGAGTGTAGCTGAAGTGAGTGAATGGTGTATGATGAGCATAAGATGGGGAGCAATCACGTGTCGCTGGCTGTCCTGACCTGACTTAATTTGCCCTGTTTCAGGGAGCTGGAATACCGGCTGTTGGAGCAGTGCACAGTTGATACAGGATTAGCCAAAGGCCAAAGCCTTCCGTCTGTCATGGGTAAGGGCTGGGTGCTGCACTGTGCTGGGAACAGTGATGTCTTCATCACAGCTCACGCGGTCTTCTCTGGTGACTTCTGTCTCCCTGTTAAAGTATGGTACTGCTATACTCAGCCTCTTGTACCAAAGTTGGGAAGGCAGCTCAGATGAAATTTCTGTAGGAAGGTTTCATTGTCTTCTGAGAGAAGGCCAACTTCCTGTTCTTCATCTGAGAAATCTGTACAGGCCTCAGTCAAGGTGAAACCTTAAGTATCCTAATTGGAATTAAAAATTAATTTGACTATGAAATGCTCTTTTTGCTTTCCAAGCTTTTGTTCTCAGTGTTGTTGTTGTTGCTGTTGCAGGCTCTGTTCCAGAAGACATAGTTGAGGATATAAAAGGTAAAACTTTCTGCCATGAGTTTATTAAATTGTGTAGTAGAGGAGAGTGTGGTGTCCAGTGTTGAGGACTTTGTGTTTAGCTGTTTATCACATTAGATTTTTTTGCACTTTGTGCCTTCCGGAAGCTCTGTCAATGTTTTTCCCCTCTGAAGGCAAGCACCAATCATCATTGAGTTCTCATTTAGGTGTAGTCTTTGTGCTGCCTAGAGAGAGTTCATAGTTAGGTAGACTAATGCAGTGGGAGCATTGTGCTGTCAGGTCTAGCTTACCATCAGCAGGTTAGGTTAACTTGGTGGTCAGGCTGAACCAAAGGGTTACTTTACACCAGAAAAACGTAGGGTATATATTTGGGCAGAACTTAAATGATCTCCTATGTAATGTTTATTGTGTTTCTACATTATATAAGAATATTTATAGAATTGTAGGTAATGGCCCATGTTACTGTATATATGTGGTATATGTCTTCTGGACCAAACTAGGAAGAATCCATTGGTCAAGTGCAAAATATCTTGAATGCTACTGGTGCTTTCTTAAATGGAAATTGTTTTCTAATTCCTGGACTGTCTTACTGGAAGACAGTTGTCTGATTGGTTTTGAGACAGTCTCTTGTGATCAGATGTGAAAAATTAGGGTTGAAATTAGAATTGCTTTTGTATTGATGTGGGATTGTTTAAAGGGATCAGTGTCTTGTGGGAAGCTGTGGTGCAAGACGTGGTGTGGTGTGTTGGACCGCAGAGTTCAGCCCATGCCACCTCATGGTAACCAGAGGCACAGTGAACGATGTCTCTCTGTCTTTACATTGTATTTGGCTTTTTGGAGAGAAATTTTGCCTAGGTGCAGTGCCAGCTTCATTAACACTTGGGACCTGGGTACATCTCAGCTCAGCTGAGGTACAGAAGCTTGGTTGGTTGTTTGTTCACTTTTTTCTAGTGGCAGGACCTAGAATGTGTTCTGTGAATGAAACAAAATTGTCTGTCCTGTTGATTCAGTGAATTCTCTCTTCTGTGCCTTTGTTTTCTGAAGTTCGCACTTGTTTTGTGAGTGATCTCCAACGTGGACTGAAAATCCGAGCAGCCAAGTTCAACATTGATGGCAGTGCTGAGGTGAGTGGAGAATGAAAGTCCCTCTGATGTTTCCTGAAGTGGCCGTGACCGTTCTGGCCTTGAAAGCAACACATCTTTCTATTTGTAGCGTCCTTTGCCGCCTCCAGATGTGGACTATCCTTTGGATGGTGAAAAGATTCTCCATGTAGTTGGCTCCATCCGGTAGGAAATACTGTAGTGCAGTGTTTGTCCTTAGGAGGATATCTTTTCAGAAGCAAGTGGGTTTTTATACAACTGAGCTACATTGAAGCAGTTGCTTTTTTGTCTCTTAACCCGAGCATTTGGTGCCAGGTGCAACGCAAGCATGCTAAAAGCTTTCTACTTCCCCAGGGCGTTCACAATTGAAGATGAGAGCCAATGGATCAGAGAGATGGGGGAGGACACAAATAGAGAATGAGTAAATGGTGGTGAGACACGTGGAGTGAGTGAGGCTTTGGCACCTCCTGGTGTTTGCAGTGTGTGACAGAAGTGATGTTGTGCTGTCAGGAAGGAGTCTGTGGTTTCTACCCTGCTGGCAGCAGTGCTACTCTATGAGCTAACACTCCTCTCCTGTCTTTTCAACAGAGACTCAGTTGCAGAAATACTGTTTGAACAGGATAATGAAGAGACTTCTGTTGCCACTTTGATCTTAGATTCACTCATTCAGGTATCTTCTTAATACAGACAAGACCTTGCACACCTCTAGCCTCAGAATCTGCTCTTAGAAATGGTTCTTGCAGTGCCGTCCCCCTGACTACAGGTTGCAGTCAGCACAACGTGACTCCTCAGGTTGTGCCCTGTAATGAATTCCTGTGGGGCAGTGAGTCACTGTGTCTCATTCCCTCTGTGGTTTCTTTGTACTCTCTGGTACGTTGCAGTTTTTTTGGGACAGTTTTCAGTCAAGAAAAGAAGCAGTGCAGTGCTCTCTCCTCAGTGGAAGCCCTGAGTTACATGCAAGTAATTGGGGTACTTTTATTCCAGGTGATATTTTAGAGATATTGTGGAACAATTTCTTAGGCAAAAATTATGAAAATGTATTAAAAAAACCACAATAAATAGAAATCTTATATGGTGTTGTGCTTGTGTCTGTATGTAGTAGTTCAAGTTGGGATCCTCTAGTTATTAGTGCCATCGAAGTTAGCTTTCTGCATTGTGATTTATTGGAGAACGATAGACTTGGATGACAAGGCAATCATTTCAGTTAGAATTCCTTATGAAAACAAATGCATACCTGTTCCTGGACCCCTCATCTCTCTCTAGCAAAGACCAGGGTTAAAGTCACAAATGTTAAATAGTATGTGGCTATTTCTGCCAGGCAAGAGAACTACAGCAATTTGGAAATCAACGTTTGTTTTTCAAGTGATAGTGCAGATTTGCTTGTGAGAGGTAAAACTGAGAAAGCTTGCTTTTGTCATGCCTTTGTGTCTCCTACTTAGAACCTGATGCCCAGGAAAAGCTGTAGCAGAAGCCTGTTCTGCCTCTGAGACTTCTTAACACCTTTCTCCATGTGCAGCTAAAAGAAAGTTGAGCTCATATTTCACAGCTTTGCTCCTCTGAGAGCTTTGGCATTTCTTCTCCCAGAACTGATAGGAATTCATGGCACTGATACCCCAGGCATCTTTTATCTTGGCCAGACTCAGCTGAAGGGATTTACAGTGACTCACAGTGTTCTCATGTCAGCATCAACTGGGCAGTTCCTTTGCCTGGTCTTCTGGTGAAATCTGGGTAGAAAATGATGTAGATGTTTTCTCCTTGGCTGAAGCAAGTAGTTGAAGTGCCTAGAACAACTGCCTGCATTTCTGAGAGGCCTTTGAAAACATCTGTGTGCAACTGGCATTGAAGTGCTTTTTTTCTTTTCAATTCCCTTTCTTTTTAGTGTCCCATAGACACCAGGAAGCAGTTGGCAGAGAACTTGGTGGTTATGGGTGGCACTGCCATGTTGCCGGGGTTCCTGCACAGGCTGATGGCTGAAATCAGGTACCTGGTAGAAAAACCGAAATACAGGGAGGTGCTTGCGACCAAAACCTTCAAAGTTCACACTCCACCTGCCAAAGCCAACTATGTGGCGTGGCTGGGAGGTAAGAATGGGAGCAGCTTTTGGAGCATGGGTCCTAAGTGGGAAAACAGACCTTGCAAGTGGGGTTTGTAATGAATAAGTGGCAGTAAAGCTTAGCTGAACTGTTGGAAGCGAGCTGCACCTGATGTGTGTGGAGTTGTGAAGTCCTCCTGGAAGAAAACACTGCAGGCTGCAGCTGCCTTGTGGGGTGCAGTGCAGGATGGCACTGCAGGCTTTGGGAACTTGGAGCCGGTGGCTTGCAGTTTGAAACAGCGGGGTGGGAGCGAGTG
>NW_024968048.1:0-538 GCF_019238085.1 Lagopus leucura
GAGTCGGGAGGTTGGATAAAAAACGAGCAGCGAGGGATGTTTAATCATAAAAACTTGTTATAGGTCCCTTTCTTTAATGAAATGAGTGGAGCGGCGTTTTAATCTTCCTAATCAAAAGCAGATCGGGGCAGCGAGATACGCTTGTCGCCCTCGTCCCGGTTCCTCTGAAATAATGATAATAATAATAATAATAAAAGAAGGGATCTGGAAACGATTACTTCTGC
The DNA here is from genome assembly GCF_019238085.1 of Lagopus leucura. Lineage (NCBI taxonomy): Eukaryota > Metazoa > Chordata > Aves > Galliformes > Phasianidae > Lagopus > Lagopus leucura. Next base: position 225 of record NW_024968048.1, read on the forward strand.
CGATCTCATCAAATATCGCTCTTTCATATTTCTTCCCCTTGGAGTCCCTTCTCCCGGCCCTGATTTGTAGCAGCGCGTTACAGACGGGACCCCCCCCCCCCCCCCAACCGAACCCCCCTCCTCATTGCCTTTTATTTTTGTCGCCGTTTGGGGACAGCGCTGAGCGGTGCGGAGAGGGGACATCCCCGGAAAGGGAGACGTTCGGAGCCCGTTTACAATCCCGGTTTTGTTCGGGCTGTGTTCGGAAACCCTTCAGGAGAGCGGTGGAGTGGTCAGGTTGGAAAACATTTTAGCGGAGGGCAGATTTATGGTCC
>NW_024968048.1:548-1086 GCF_019238085.1 Lagopus leucura
GAGTCGGGAGGTTGGATAAAAAACGAGCAGCGAGGGATGTTTAATCATAAAAACTTGTTATAGGTCCCTTTCTTTAATGAAATGAGTGGAGCGGCGTTTTAATCTTCCTAATCAAAAGCAGATCGGGGCAGCGAGATACGCTTGTCGCCCTCGTCCCGGTTCCTCTGAAATAATGATAATAATAATAATAATAAAAGAAGGGATCTGGAAACGATTACTTCTGCCGATCTCATCAAATATCGCTCTTTCATATTTCTTCCCCTTGGAGTCCCTTCTCCCGGCCCTGATTTGTAGCAGCGCGTTACAGACGGGACCCCCCCCCCCCCCCCAACCGAACCCCCCTCCTCATTGCCTTTTATTTTTGTCGCCGTTTGGGGACAGCGCTGAGCGGTGCGGAGAGGGGACATCCCCGGAAAGGGAGACGTTCGGAGCCCGTTTACAATCCCGGTTTTGTTCGGGCTGTGTTCGGAAACCCTTCAGGAGAGCGGTGGAGTGGTCAGGTTGGAAAACATTTTAGCGGAGGGCAGATTTATGGTCC
>NW_024968049.1:0-1706 GCF_019238085.1 Lagopus leucura
AGCGCAGAGTCCAAAGGCGAGCGGAGAACCAAAGTGTATTAAAGGAGGCGAGGCGGGGGCGGGCAGGGGAGGGGAGGGGGAGCAGGGGAGGGACGGGGCTGGCGGCGGGGACGCGGGGGGGGGAGGCGGCCCCGCCGCTCCCTGCGGCACACACACACGGATACGCGCACACGGATACACACGCGCGCAAGCACACGCACACACACAGAAGCACGCGCGATGCACACACGCGTGCACACGCTGCCCCGCCGGGGCTCTCACGGCGCGGACTCGCGGCAGCCTCGGGTTCCCACGGAGGAAAGGAACGCGGGGAGGGGTGTGGGAGGGGAGGGGGAAGGGGGGTCCGGGGCGGATTAAAAACAATGGGGGCGGGAGGGGGGAGCAGGGGCGGCGGAGCGGCGCGGGGCCTCCGAGCTTCAGCCGCTCTCCGCCCGCTCCCGCCGCCGCCGCTGTTTATCCCGCCGGGTGCTGCCGAGGCGTCCGCGTTTTATTTTTCTCCCCTCCCCTCCCCTCGCCCCCTCCTTTTCTCCCCCTTCTCCTTTCTCCCCGCCCGACCGCTCCCCCTCTCCCCGCCCGGACTGGCGGCCCCTCTCTCTCCCACCGCCCCTATAACAGCTCCCGGTCACTCTCCCGGCGCCTGCTCATTGGCCCGGGCCGCCCCGTCCATCCGGGCGTCCCCGGTCCCGGCTAATGGCAGCGCGACGGCCCCGCCGCCCCTCCCGCCCCCGCCCGGCCCCCGCCGGCACAGCCCGGCACGGAGCGGAGCGGCCGCGCAGCCCCTTCCCCGAGGCACAGCGGCCGGCAGCGGAGGGCCCGCCCGGGGCTTCTTCGGTCGTCCCCCCCTCTCCGCCCCTCCCCGGTCGCCACTTCGGATTTTGGACGGCGAAGGGAAGGGGCGGTGTTTTGCGGGGAGAGCCACACGCACGGGCGATGCCGCTGTGCCTGGGGACCAAACAAACAAAGCGAGGGGCTTCGAGCATCAACGCGGGGGGGGAGGGGGAGATATTTAATTTATTTATTTTTAAATGATATCTATTTTTTCATTTTTATTATTATTATTTTTTTCAGATGGTGACGGAGGGAGGGACACTCCCCCACTCCGCAGCCCCTTCCCCTCTCGGCTCAGGCACACGAAGCTCACGAGAGAAGCAGGGAGCGGGGCCGGGGTTGGGGGGGGTGGGGGCTGAGCTGAAGTCCTGCTGTCGCGACCGGGGGGAAACGCACTGAGATGGGAATGGACACAGAAAGGAACGCCGGAGAGGGACGGAGCGGCCGTCGGACCCCGCACGGGGCGGGGCTGCTCCGCTGTGCTGAGTCCCGGAGCGGGTGTTCCGGGAGCCCTACGTTCTCGTTCCGTTCTTTAAAGAGAAACCAAAAAACCCAAACAAACAAAACCAACCCAAACCGGCCCGGCCCCCCCGCCCCGCCATTGTTATTGGCAAACCGGATCCTCTCACGGCGGGAATAGAAAAGCGAGCAGGTCAGCTCTCCCCCTCCCTCCCCTCCCCCCATAAAAACACGTCTGGGCACGAGTTGTGCTGGGGGCACGGGTAGAACAGAACGCGGCTTCCTCTGCGTTAAAAAGCGGTTAAAAGGGTTACGGTGGTATAGTGGGGCCGTATACTGCTGGCTCTCGGCTGCTCTGCACCCAGAGAGGATGGATGGATGGATGGATGGATGGATGGATGGATGGATGGATGGATGGA
>NW_024968050.1:0-2626 GCF_019238085.1 Lagopus leucura
AAGGTGTCCCCATGGTCCTCAAGATGTCCCCATGGACATCACGATGTCCTTGTGGTCCTCACAATGTCCCCATGGTCCTCAAGGTGTCCCCTGTGGTCATCACGATGTCCCCATGCTCCTCAAGATGTCCCCATGGTCATCGCAACGTCCCCATGCTCCTCAAGATGTCCCCATGGTCATCACGATGTCCCCGTGGTCACCACAACATCCCCATGGACCTCAAGATGGCTCTGTGGTCATCAAGATGTCCCCATGGTCCCCAAGATGTCCCCATGGTCATCACGATGTCCCCATGGTCATCACAACGTCCCCATGCTCCTCAAGATGTCCCCGTGGTCCTCAAGATGTCCCCGTGGTCATCACAATGTCCCTGTGGTCCTCAAGATGTCCCCGTGGTCCTCAAGATGTCCCCGTGGTCATCACGATGTCCCCATGGTCCTCAAGATGTCCCCATGGCCATCACGATGTCCCCGTGGTCACCACAACATCCCCATGGACCTCAAGATGGCTCTGTGGTCATCAAGATGTCCCCATGGTCCCCAAGATGTCCCCATGGTCATCACGATGTCCCCATGGTCCTCAAGATGTCCCCATGGTCATCATGATGTCCCCATGGTCATCACAACGTCCCCATGGACCTCAAGGTGTCCCCATGGACCTCAAGATGTCCCCATGGTCATCACAACGTCCCCACGGACCTCAAGATGTTCCCATGGTCCTCAAGATGTCCCCATGGTCATCACAATGTTCCCATGGTCATCACAACGTCCCCATGGTCCTCAAGATGTCCCTGTGGTCACCACAACATCCCCATGGTCATCACGATGTCCCCATGGTCCTCAAGATGTCCCCATGGTCACCACAATGTCCCCATGGACCTCAGGATGTCCCTGCAGTCCTCAAGATGTCCCCGTGGACCTCATCTCCTGTGGTCTCCAAGGGATTCTCATCATCTCCAGGACATCCTCGTGGCCCTCAAGATGTCCTCATTGTCCCCATGGATGTCCCCCTGGTCCTCAGGATGCCCCTGTGGTCCTCAAGACGTCCCCATGGACCTCAAGACGTCCCCTGGGGTCCTCAAGGTGTCCTCATGGTCATCAGGACGTCTCTGGTCATCAAGGGGTTCTCATCATCTCTGGGACGTCCTTGTGGTCCTCAAGGTGTCCCCATGGTCCTCAAGATGACCCCAAGCTCTTCAGGATGTCCCCAAGATGTCCCCAAGGTCATCAGGATGTTTCTATTGTCCCCAAGATGTCACCAAGGTCACCAGGGTGTCCCCATGGTCCCCAAGATGACCCCAAGGTCTTCAGGATGTCTCCAAGATGTCCCCAAGGCCACCAGGGTGTCCCCATGGTCCTCAAGATGACCCCAAGGTCTTCAAGATGGCCCCAAGATGGCCCCAAGGCCACCAGGACATCCCCATGGTCCCCAAGATGACCCCAAGGTCTTCAAGATGGCCCCAAAGCTCTTCAGGATGTCCCCAAGATGACCCCAAGGCCACCAGCATGTGCCCATGTTTCCCAAGATGTCCCCAAGGTCATCAGGATGTTCACATTGTCCCCAAGATGGCCCCAAGGCCACCAGGATGTCCCCATGGTCCCCAAGATGACCCCAAGTTCTTCAGGATGTCCCCAAGATTTTGAATAGTTTAATTGTGTTTTTATTAACGGTGCAATTAACGAATCGCAGCTATTTATTTATTGACCTGTTCGCTAAGTGATCTTCTTCCTCCGTCGGGTTCGCTGGGGCTCTGTGGGGCTCTATGGGCTCTATGTGGCGCTATGGGGCTCTGTGGGATCTATGGGGCTCTATGGGGCTCTGTGGGATCTATGGGGCTCTATGGGGCTCTGTGGGATCTATGGGGCTCTATGGGCTCTATGGGGCTCTATGTGGCTCTGTGGGATCTATGGGGCTCGACGGGGCTCTATGGGGCTCTATGGGCTCTATAGGCTCTATGGGATCAATGGGCTCTATGGGATCTATGGGGCTTGATGGGGCTCTATGGGGCTCTATGGGCTCTATGGGCTCTATGGGGCTCTACAGGATCAATGGGGTTCTGTGGGGCTCTATGGGCTCTATGAGGCTCTGTGGGGCTCTATGGGATCAATGGGGCTCTATGGGGCTCTATGGGCTCTGTGGGGCACTATGGGGCTCTATGGGATCAATAGGGCTCTATAGGCTCTATGGGGCTCTATGGGATCACTGGGGCTCTATGGGGCTCTATGGGGCTCTATGGGATCAATGGGGCTCTATGGGGCTCTTTCTCATATGCTTCCCCACTCTATGGGATACGATGGGATGTGGGGCGCTGTGGGGTGTGGACACACGGACGACGCTGTGGGCCATTCACATCTGCAGCGTTTATTATGGGATGTCGGAGAGCAGCTGGGGGGATGTGGGGCACCGTAGGGGATGTGGGAGAACTGCATTGGGTCTGGGATCCTGATGGGGCTGCTATGGGGCAGCAGTGGGGTCACTATGGGGCTGCTCTGGGGCTGTTATGGGGCAGCTGTGGGTCCATCAGGAGAACTCGCGGACGAAGGCAGTGTAAAACTCAGAGATGGTCTGAACCATGCGCTGCAGGCAGTCCATGGGGGGCAGAATGGTCATTCTGTGGGGCAGGGGG
>NW_024968051.1:0-8121 GCF_019238085.1 Lagopus leucura
GTTTGGTGGCCCTGCTAGGCAGGGGGGTTGGAACTACATGATCCTTGGGGTCCCGTCCAACCCGGGTGATTCTGTGATTCTGTGTGATTCTGTCACAGAACCATGGAACCCTAGAACTGCTAGGGTTGGAATGGCCGTTAAAGCTCACAGAAACATGGAACCCCAAAACTGGTTGGGTTGGAATGGTCCTTAAAGGTCACAGAACCATGGAACCCTAGAAATGGTTGGGTTGGAATGGTCCTTAAAGGTCACAGAACCATGCAACTCTAGAAATGGTTGGATTGGAATGGTCTTTAAAGGTCACAGAACCATGGAACCCCAGAACTGGTTGGGGTGGAATGGTCCTTAAAGGTCACAGAAACATGGAACCCCAGAACTGGTTGGGTTGGAATGGTCTTTAAAGGTCACAGAACCATGGAATCCTAGAACTGGTAGGGTTGGAACGGAGTTTAAACGTCACAGAACCATGGAACCCTAGAAATTGTTGGGTTGGACCTGCAGAACCATGGAACCCTAGAACTGGTTGGGTTGCAATGGTCCTTAAAGGTCACAGAACCATGGAGCCCCAGAACTGCTTGGGTTGGAATGGTCCTTAAATGTCACAGAACCATGGAACACTAGAACAGGTAGAGTTGGAATGGTCCTTAAAGGCCACAGAACCATGGAACCCTAGAACTGGCTGGGTTGGAATAGAATTTAAAGGTTACACAACCATGGAACCCTAGAACTGGTTGGGTTGGAATGGTCCTTAAATGTCACAGAACCATGGAACCCCGGAACTGGTTGGGTTGGAATGGTCCTTGAAGGTCACAGAACCACGGAACACCAGAACTGGTTGGGTTGGAATGGTCGTTAAAGGTCACAGAACCATGGAACCCCAGAAATGGTTGGGTTGGAATGGTCCTTAAAGGTCACAGAACCGTGGAACCCCAGAACTGGTTGTTTGGAATGGTCCTTAAAGGTCACAGAACCATGGAACACTAGAACAGACTGGGCTGGAATGGTCCTTAAAGGTCACAGAACCATGGAACCGTAGAAATGGTTGGGTTGGAATTGTCCCTAAAGGTCACAGACCCAGGGAACCCCAGAACTGGTTGGGTTGGAATAGTTCTTAAAGGTCACAGAATCATGTAGCCCTAGAAATGGTAGTGTTGGAATGGTCCTTAAAGGTCACAGAACCATGGAACCCCAGAACTGTTCAGGTTGGAATGGTCGTTAAAGGTCACAGAAGCATGGAAACCTAAAACTGCTTGCGTTGGAATGGGTCCTTAAAGGTCACAGAACCATGGAACCCTTGAAATGGTTGGGTTGGAATGGAACTTAAAGGTCACATAACCATGGAACCCCAGAACTGGTTGGGTTGGAATGGTCCTTAAAGGTCACAGAACCACGGAAACCTAAAACTGCTTGGGTTGGAATGGTCCTTAAAGTTCACAGAACCAGGGAACACTAGAACAGGTAGAGTTGGAATGGTCCATAACGGCCACAGAACCATGGAACCCTAGAACTTGCTGGGTTGTAATAGAATTTAAAGGTCACAGAACCATGGAACGCTAGAACAGGTTGGGTTGGAATGGTCCTTAAAGGTCACAGAACCATGGAAACCTAAAACTGCTTCGGTTGGAATGCTCCTTAAAGGTCACAGAATCATGAAACCTTAGAAATGGTTGGGTTGGAATGGTCCTTAAAGGTCACAGAACCATGGAACGCCGGAACTACATGGGTTGGAATGGTCCTTAAAGGTCACTGAACCATGGAACCCCAGAACTGGTTTGGTTGGAATGGTTCTTAAAGGTCACAGAATCATGGAACCTTTAAACTGGTTGTGTTGGAATGGTCCTTAAAGGTCACAGAACCATGGAACCCCAGAACTGGTTGTGTTGGAATGGTCCTTAAAGGTCACAGAACCATGGAACCCCAGAAGTGCTGGGGTTGCAATGGTCCTTAAAGGTCACAGAACCATGGAACCCTAGAACTGCTTAGGTTGGAATGGTCCTTAAAGGTCACAGAACCATGGAAGTTTAGAACTGGTCGAGTTGGAATGGTCCTTAAAGGTCACAGAACCATGGAACCCTAGAACTGGTTGGGTTGGAATGGTCCTTAAAGGTTAAAAAAATACCGAATCCTAGAACTGGTTGGGTTGGAATGGTCCTTAAAGGTCACAAAACCACAAAACCCTAAAAATGCCTGGGTGGGAATGGGTCCTTACAGTTCACAGAACCACGGAATCCTAGAACTGGTTGGGTTGAAAAGTTGCAGGAGCATAGGACAGCTTGTGTTGGAAGGGTTCTTTGAGATCATGGCATGATGAAATAGGCCAGAAGGTCCTTAAAAGTCACAGAACCATGAAATCACAAAATGGATGGGTTGTAAAGGTCCTTAAGCATTACAGAACTATAGAGTGATAGAATGGTTTGGAGTGGGAGGGTCCTTGAAGGTCACAGAATGGTTTGGGTTTGAAGGGACCTCTGACCTTGTGCAGCCTTCCCCATGTCCGCCCTGGGGCTCTCGTAGTGGGACTGCCAGCTCTGCCACGAGGACCCCTCGTAGTTCTCCTTTGCCGCCATGCCTACAACAGAACCGACAAGAGTTAGGGCTGCTGCCTTGCTGCACCATCTTCCCTCTTTGTCTGCTCCCAGACAGTGGCTTGGGGGCTTTTTTTTGGGATGGCAGCTCCGTGTAGCACCCACCTTGCCAGCTTGTCGCACCCGCTGCGTAGGTACCTGAGGGAAAGAAGAAAGATGGATTCAGCTCCGAAAGATATTTCTCCACTTGTTTGTTTGTTTGTTTAATGTATATATCAATGTAAAGCAATTCACCTTGTGTGTTGGTGGCTCCAGTACTCCAGGAGCCATAACCTGCAAGAAGAACACAAAGTAAGGAAGCTGGTTTCAGGATGCGGTGTTTTTCCAGCACGGTTTCACTTTCTGCCCTTAATTACCTTAAAACCAATCAGAAAACAAAGCCCAGCTCAACCCTTTCCCTGGGGAACACCTACTCAGAGAGCTGCATGAGATCCGCGCTACCCTAGTGAGCAGTTATGTACAACCCAGTGTCAGCAGTGTCTTATCAGCAAGCATCTCCCAAGAAGAAAACTCATGAAATATTTGGGAAATAAAAGGCAATTTTTACACCCAGAGCATCATCGACCCCTTCATAAAATGATCTACAGAGTGCATCACAGGGGGCAGAGCGTGAGGTGGATTTTGAGGCCAAAATGCCTGGTTTTAGGTCAGATGTGCCACAGCTATCCCATGGGATGGCTGAGTTGAAGAGCCCTTAAAAATCACAGAACCAAAGAACGACAGAATGGGTTGGAAGGGGCCTTAAAGATCACAGAATCACAGAATGCTTGGGGTGGGAGGGTCTTTGAAGATCGCAGAACCACAGAATGGGTTGGGTTGAAAGGTCCTTAAAGATCAGAAAATCACAGAATGAGTTGGGTTGGAAGGGTCTTTGAAGATCACAGAACTGCACCATCACAGCACGACTCAGGTTGGAAGGGTCCTTAAAGATCACAGAACCACAGAATGGGCCGGAAAGGTCCTTGAAAGTCATAAAACCACAGTGCCACAGAATGGTTGGATATAAAGGGGTCTCAAAGCTCAACAGAATGATCGGTTTGGAAGGGTCCTGAAAGATCAAAGTACGAGTTGGGCTGGAAAGGTCCCTGAAGGCAATAAAACCTTCCCTCCTCACATCAAACCTAAATCCCCACTTTCTGAGCTTAACGCCCTTCTCCCCCAACCCACCACTCCCTGCCCGCACACATTTCCCTCTCCCCCATTTTACGAGGTCACCTCACTCACTGGGGGTCGCAATGACCCCTCCCGCCCCCCCGCCTCTCAATGTTTTTTCAGGGGTTCTGCTGGGGCGTGGCCGCACCGCCGCCATTTTGAGGCTCCTCCAGCACCGGGCCCCGCTCTGCTTCCTCCCCTTCACACCGAAACACCCCCATGAGGGTAACCCACAACGGGGGAGGCACCGAATCCCCCCCCCCCCATCCGCCCTCCCCGTTTTTTTCCCCTATTCTCTCCCCCCTCCCCCCATCGCCCGGAGCCCCACAACCCATCAGCCTATCAGCGGCCGCCCAGAGCTGAGCGACTCTCCGCTCAGCCAATGGGCTGCGGCTCCCCCTCACAGAGGGCGGGCACAACGCCTCCCCTTAGGTTTAACCGTTGTCGATGCGGCGAGGAGGCCCCGCGGGATCGGAAAGGCCCCGGGAGGTACCGGGGAGGGCCCGGCCGCCCCCTGCAGCCCCCGGACCGTACGTACCGCCGTATCCCGGCTCCATGTCGTGCTCCGCCGCAGCGCCGAGGCTCCGCTCGGCCGCTCGAGCGCGCAGTACGCAGGCGCACCGTGCCCGACGCCGATTGGCCGCAACCGTGCCGTTATGCCCGCCCATGGAAGGCACCGATTGGCTGTACGCCAAAGCACCGCCCACCGGAAGCGCCTTTGGTCGAGTGCTCCCAGAGGCGCGGCCTTTCCGCAGTTCCCATTGGGCCTCGCTGCCCCGCCTCGCGTGCAACCCCAAATCCCATTGGTGAATTGCCGTAGGCCCCGCTCGCTCCTCTGTGCCGTCAATCATGCCCGTATCCGCACCTGATTGGGCGGTGGCGGCGGAAGCTGCGGTTGCTATGGAGCTGCGGCCTGCTTCTGCTGCGCAGCCCTGAGACAGCAGTGACACCGTAACCTCTGACCCCTGACCCCAGCCCTAAGCGTGACCCCGTCCCTCTGCTGCTCCTCGAGGGGCTGCGATTAACGTGGAAAGGGGAATTCAGTTCGATTGTGGGGGGAAAAGAGCAAGAAGGGGGAAAACAGAGGGGAAAATGGGGGAAAAGGAAGAAGAATAAGGAATAGTGAAGGAAAAACGGAGACAGTAGAGGGGAAAAGTGAAGGAAAAGGAGAGGAAAATGGGAAAGGGATGAAATATGAAGGGGAAAAAGAAGAGATAAATAAATAGGAAGGAAAAACAAGGAAAAATGAAGAAATGAGTGGGAAAAATGGAGAAAGGCGAGGAAATGGGAAGAGAAAAATGAGGAAATCTGAGGGGAAAGTGAAGGAAAGTGAAGGGAAAATTGGGAGAAATGAGAAAGGAAAAAAATGGGGGAAAAATGAGGAAATGTGAAGGAAAAATGGGAAAAGGTGAAAAAAGAGGAGAAATGGGAAGAAAAATGTGGGGAAAGTGGAGGAGTGTAAGGAGAGAGATAAAGGAGAGTGAGGACAAAAGAGGGAAACGTGACCCAAAAACAGCATTATGAAGGGAAAAATGAGGAAATATGAGGAGGAAATGTGGTGCTTGAGGGAGAACAAATTCCACAGAACGTCCTGCAACGTGTTTGGAGCACAGCAATGGTTGGTGCATTAAGGAGCAAGGTTTCACTTGAAAAGCCTCGAAACCTTAACGGCAGCTGCAGCAATGCCCTAATTAGGAGAGATTTAATTGTGGATTGAGCCCTTCTTGCTGATGGAACGCGTGTGTCATGTCCTGCCCATGAAGGGTTGGAGGAGTCCTTAAGAATCACGGAATAAATTGGGAAGGGACCTTAGAGATGATGGAATGGTTGGAAGGGTCAGAAAATCACAGAGCCGTGGGATCAGAAGGGTCCTTGAAGGTCAAAGAACCAGAGAACGGGTTATGCTGGAAGGGTCCTTAATGCTCACAGGAGCACAGAATGGCAATCAAACCTCATCCCAGAGGCAGATCTGCACTCTGGGTGACGACACTTCAGGGGCGGCAGAGCTGTGCTGAGCCTCCACCTCCTCCCAGCTCTGAAATGAAGGCAGAGTCGTGGCAGTCGCAGGTAGTCCTTTATCTCCACCCACCACAACATCCACCTCCAAGGGAAAGCATTTCACAAACACCACAAACGTTGACACCACTGAAAACTTTCGCTCCGCATTAAAACATCGGGGAGGAAATATTACAGTCACACGGAGACGACGCAGAACCTCACAGCGTGCGTCGCAGGAATGGACGCCCTGCGAGGGAACTTCTGCTGGCTCCAGGCGGACAGGCTGAGGGGACAAACCACATCTTCATTAAATATAGAAAATGTGTCCGGGGGAAGAGAGAAGAGCTCTCCTTCGCCAGGCGGTGACGATGTGCCGGTTGGTACACATGCTCAGAGAAGTTCTCCTAGTACAAAGGCATCTAAAAAACCAGACCACACAAAACCTAGCTACTCAAATGAAGATTTGGTAAAACAAAACAAAACAAAACAAAACAAAAACAGAACAAAAAAATAAAATAAGAATCTATTTTCCCCCATCACTTTACAGGTAAAGGCTTCCACTGCCTACACGGGTTTAGTGGAACGGTAACTCAACGTGTGCTATGAAATTCACAGATACAGTTATGCTTCTTTCCAATGTTCTTAAAAAAAAGATGCCAGTTCTTTCACGTCAGCTTTCCCATCCAATGTTTTATGCCTCATCCTCAGGAGCAGCAGCGGTTTCTTCACTCTCTTCCTCCTCCTCTTCACCTTCTGCTGGCTGCTGCTCTTCATCCTCGGGCAGTGACTCCCCAGCAGGCTGCCAGCTCTCCTCCTTCTCCTCCTCCTCCCCCCCTCTGCTCCCTGCACCCAGCTCCACTTCTTGTGCTTCTGCCTGGGCCTCAGTTTCCCTCTTTGTCCCTTTTTCTTCCCCCTCCTCATTTTCATTTCCTTCTGGGTTCTCCTTGGGATCGTTGCTTTCATCTTCCAGATTTCCTTCCTCTTTGTTTCCACCGTCTAAAATTTCTTCCTCTTTGTTCTCACTATCTAAATTCTCTTCCTCCTTGTTCTCATCGCCCACGTTTTCCTCCTTGTTCTCATCATCCCCATTCTCTTCTTCCAGATTCTCCTCCTCCTCCTTGTTTTCGTCTCCTCCTTCTGCTGTCCCTTCCTCCACGTTCCCAGCTGCTCCCCCTTCTCCCTCCTCGTGCTCCTCTTTTTCCTCGGGGTCATCCGTGAAAGGATTCTCACCCTGCAACAGAAGGCAAACATTTCCCTGCTGATCAACCCGTAACTTCACACCAGGTCACAGCAGCTGTGTGCAAACACAAGTTTCAGCTTGAAACCACGCAGCTCTCGGGCTCTGGGGCTGCTTCCACCCACAGGCAGCACCACACAGAGCAGAAGAACCCGCCATCAGCAACGAGGGACCCAAAGGTGTTACCAAAATGCACCGAAATGCCAAAGCTCAGCTATGGGCAGAACCACAGCAGCTCTGCACACCCACCTTCAGGTACCGCTCCAGCTTCTTACTGATCAGCTTGTTGTTCAGAATGCTCCTGGCCACTACCAGGGAGGATTTCTTGGACTGCTCCATCATGGCCTGCGTGGGGTACAGAAACAAACACGCGTTTCGTCCACCTGAGGCATCTCGTGCTCAGAAGGAACAGCGGGGCTTTGCTGAAGCTGCTTCCATCAACGCCTCGCCCTGTTTCACAGAGCTGACGTGGGACCCTCAGAACTCAGCGCTGCCTCTCTGCAAACGGCACCGAAAGGTGAAGAAAAATATTTCTCCCCATTTTCAGGAGCCGCCTGAGCCAACAAATCCACATTGCTGCTGTTGTTGTGGCTGGAGCCTCCCCACAAAAAATATAAATAAAAAGGGATTCCCAGGGCAGGAAGGAGGCAGCACTCACCCTGCGGTTGTGGTTGTGGTCGAGAGACTTCAGGTGCTTCTGGATGATGCCGTACTGCATGGGGATGAAGAGGTCGCAGGCAGCGCAGTGAGCGGCCTCCACCTTCTTGATGAAGTGCTCCATACCGATGTCTGGAAGATTGGAACAAGGTGAGCCCCACGTGCATCATCTTCCTACCAAAAATTCACTTCACAGTGCGTCAGGAGTCTCCCCAAGGGGCAGAACGGGGGCTCAGGGGAAGGAGAAGCAAACACGGGATAACCCGAGGGTTCCAACCTTCAGGTTGGGTTGGAAGGGTCCCTGAAGATCACAGAACCATAAAGTGAAAGAATGGTTTGGGGTGGAAGGGTCCGTGAAGGTCACAGAACATGACATGATAGAATGGATTGGTCTGGGAGGTGCTTGAAGATCACTGAATGGCTTGGGCTGGAAGGGTCCTGAAAGATCATAGAATCAGTTGGGCTGCAAGGGTCCTGAAAGATCATAGAATC
>NW_024968051.1:8131-22359 GCF_019238085.1 Lagopus leucura
AAGGGTCCTGAAAGATCATAGAATCAGTTGGGCTGGAAGGGTCCTGAAAGATCACAGAGCTATGGAAAGTTTGGTTGGAAGGAACCTTAATCCAGAATTTTCTTCTAAGGCCGGTAAATATTGGATAAATATTGTTCTACCATTTTAATTTTCTCATTTGAAACCACATTCAAGCTCCATTTTTATGCCACATTCATAACCACCAAACGCTCCATCGGTGAGCCACAGCAAAGCTAATTAATCACCAATCAGAAAGGGGTGAGAGTTCACCTTGTGTGAGATCCTGGTCCCTGTAGATCTGCTGGATAACGGCGTTGATGTCCTCAATTGCTTTACGGCGCTCTTCAGTTTTCCTCGTTTTATTGGCAACGTATTCCTGGAAGGCAAGAGTTGAGGAGTAGCAGCTGTGGAAATAAAAACCAAAGCAACACAAAAATCACCCAAACCTCATTCATAGAGGATCGAAACTTCAGCAGCGCTCACCTGCAGGAAGTCAGCAGTCTGCTGGGGCAGCTTGGTTCCAACAAACTTGAAGTGCTCCTTGTGGAATTTGCTCTCCAGGTGGCTGTTCATCTCGTCGTCGTAGAAGGTGCGATATTTGCACAGGGAGCAAACGTACTGGATCCTGCTGGGACAGCGGGTGTGAGCGGGAGGGATGCCCAACGCAAGCTTCCATCCCACAACCCAAATGCTGGGGGGCAACGCAGACAAACGGCGGAGCGGGGAGCCCAGCAGAGGGGAAAGGGGCTGAGGTTGTGCTCAGATGCTGGGATTTTCCACAAAGCAGAGGAGCAGAGGGGATCTCTGGAGCTCAGCCTCAGTCCAACCCCCCTACAGCGGGTTTCCCCTACCCAGGAAAGCGTTCCCATCTTTAAAAACACTACAGAGAGCTTCCCAATAAAGAAATCCAGCTCGTACTCAAAGAGGTCAGACTGGAAACAAATGCTAACAGTAAGGAGCAGCTCGGGGCGGATGGCACACCACAAAACTTGAGGCCAAATTCTTTCAAACCTTTGCAGACCTTAAAAATTCTTTTATCATTAAAGCGAAGCTGTAACTACGAATTAAGACGATTCTCCGTCTTGGCTGGGAGAAAGGGACAGAATTCTACTGAGGGAAGGCGGCCTCGCTTCCTCCTGGAGGACAACTGCACTCAAGGAGCTCTGAAGCTTAAGAACAAATTCTTTGCCAAGTGACATTTTTTGCACAAATCCCCACTTTTTGAGGCAAGAGTCGGTGTTGTTTGCAGGTGGAAGTGGCAATACTTTGTTGAGAAAAGGCTCTGGTTCAACAACACCCCGTGCACCTCGTGAGTTTTACGCTGACAGTATCTGCCCCTTCCCAATTTCTGTGGCAGCCACTATTTCCCTTTTAGAGTTACTTTGAAACCTGAGCTCTGCGACGAGTGCCGCTCACTAACAGAAAGCAGAGCTGCCTACAGCTCTCCCCCAACCCCATTAAGTGGGGATCCCCATCTGTGGGATGTGCCCTGGAGATTTGCCCATTTCTCCATCAGCGTTGGCTGCACGTCACCAACTCGAGTTTGCCCCCAGCAGCAACGCATCCAAATATTCAGCACCAGGAGATGGGCAGGAGCAAACACAGCACTGGGAGAACTGAGGAACAAAGAAAGGACCCAGCCTGCAACCATCGCATTCCTCCCCGAGGAGGAAGCAGCATCGCTCAGTGAAACAAAACGAGAGCCGTTACCTTTCCACCATGCGATCTCGGTGCCTCTTCTTTTGCCTCTCTTGAGTTTTCTTGCCCGCCTGTAATTTGCGTTTGATTTGACTGATCTCTTCTTGAATTGTTAAAGCACCTAAGTGTTTAAAGCAGGTTGCATTTCAGGGCGCTACTTGAGGACAGCACCTGATTCAAGAGAACTGCCCTGGACAAGATCAGTGCTTGGCCCGAAATTGCTTGGCAGAGGGACGCTGGAGTCGAGGAGCTGCTCCCTCCAGGCAGGGACAAACATACCTCAGATTTAGGATCCCTGTTGGAGGATGTGGCACACAAACACACTCGAGGTGGTTTCCTGACTCTTTGTTTTAATGAGTGCTCACTGCTTCCGGTTGCAGAAGGCTTTCAATCAATTCGTTACAGATTTGCTTGGGTAAGGGGCACTAATTGTCACCACCATTACTTCAGAGAATCAGCTGGGGTTGCACAGCTCCTTAAAGATCCCACAACCACGGGATGGGTTGGATGGGTCCTTAAAGATGATAGAATCATGGGATGGGCTGGGTTGGAAGGGGCCTTAAATATCACAAAGCTGTAAAATGGTTGGGTTGGAAACGGACTCCAACAGTCTGAATAAACCAGAGATTCAGCCTTCCATCTCTCTCCTGCCACGTCAGAGCCCTCTGCTGCTGCTGGGCACCACTCCGTGTGCACATTCAGAGCACACACCATCCCTCTGCACCCTCTCCTGTGAGCTGCTATGCACGCACACCAACTCACCTTTCTCTGAGTCTCGACCTTCTTCATCTTCCCCTTCCTAAAATGCAAGATGGGGACGTTAAGGCCAGCCAGAATCACGCATCAGCCATCACCACTGGACTTCGTGGCCACAAGGGCTGCTGGCTCAACTGTTGACCACTGGAAGCCCAGGTTCACCCCTGCAGAGCTCCTCCAGCTCCCAACCAGTGCTGATGTGTGTGGCCACTCCACCCCAGGTGCAGGACTCTGCCCCTGCCCTCACTGCACTGTTCTGCCTCCAACTAAAACTGACATTCCTAATTACAAGGAGCTACAACTTTTCAAGAGTCACTTACGCCTCTGGAGCCTTCTTTCTCCTCTTTTTCTCCCGATTCTCCTTCGGTTCCTTCCTCTGAAAGGAACGGCACGGTCAGAACCCAGCTGAGGTCCCACTGCCACCTAGCAAAGCCCCTTTGGGGAGCTCTGCCCTCACCGTTGTCAGAGTCCGATTCGGAGCCATCTGTCTTCGCCGCCTTGCTGTCGGGTTCATCTGAGCTGCTGGTTTGCTTCCTCTTCTTTCCGGTGAGGTCCTTCTTCATTTTCTTTTTCTGAGGCTGCAAGAGGAGAAAAAGGTTCATCACCACTGCGAGGGCGGTGCTCTCCTCACCCAGCACTGCTTTGTCCCACCAGTTTCTCGTCAGCATGGTCCATCAGGCAGGACACAGCCCGCCACCTCTACAAAACAGGAGATGAGGTAAAAAACAACAGCAATATTCTCCTACCGTTAGGAAAGAAATGTTTTCAGATTAAAGCACTGCACATACGAACGCTCCTCGGTCTGTCCTTAGGAGATACACACTACAAAGTCAAGCCAGCAACGTGTGGAACTACACTGACCGCCTCCCAGCGCGTGCTTTGGAGCCTTTTGTAGGTCAACCATTTCCCTATGGGGCTGCATAACATCCACTCGAGTTAAACGACTTGGGAGGATGTTGCACAAGTACTCACTTTAAAGTCCGAATCCCACATTTTCCAGTTTCTCCTCATCCTCTGCTTCATCATGCCTCCTCCGAAGCGCATGTTCCCCGAAAATCCTCGCATCCCTTGGAACGCGCCGAGCTCCGGGATGATGTTGTGGGAGAAGAGGGAGGGCAGGCGGGAGGAGCCATGGGGGCCCAGGCCTCGCGGCGCGTCGTTCCACTGCCCGCCCATGCGCCCCGAGTACGGTGAAGCCATGGCTCTGGTGTTGCGCCCGTCCCGCGCCCAGTTCTGACCCCGTTGGCCAAAGCCATCCCGCGCCCTGTGCTGGTACTGGTCCCTGCGGGTCCCATAGAAGCTGTCGTAGTGACTTTCATAGTGGTCGTCGTAGTGACCGTCGTAGTGACTGTCGTAGGCGTTGTCGTTCTCGTTCTCGTTGTAGTCGTAACCGGAGCGGTACATGTCCCGGTCGTTCAGCGAGGACCTCGAGTCGTAGGATTCGTATGAGTCGTACCTGTGGAGAGAGAAGGGTCAGCAGCATGCCTGTAGGTCCAAGAAGGCCAATGGTGGCCAACAGGGTGACCACAGACTGAGAGCATTGCCAAGAAGGCCAACAGTGGCCAACAGAGTGACCACGGACTGAGAGCATTGCCAAGAAGGCCAACAGTGGCCAACAGAGTGACCACGGACTGAGAGCATTGCCGAGAAGGCCAACAGTGGCCAACAGAGTGACCATGGACTGAGAATACTGCCAAAAAGGCCAACGGTGGCCAACAGAGTGACCATGGACTGAGAATACTGCCAAAAAGGCCAACGGTGGCCAACAGGGTGACCATGGACTGAGAGCATTGCCAAAAAGGCCAATGGTGGCCAACAGGGCTCCCTCACAGCCATGAAAGCCAACAGCAGCCAACAGAGTGTCCTCATAGCCAAGAAGGCCAATGATGTCCTCTGCTCTGCACAAGTCTCTTCCAACTCTGCTGGTTCTGGGATTCTGGGACAGTGTTGGCACTGTGTTAGAGCCCAGCAGAGGTTAAACCAACAAAATGCTTCAAAATGGGTTTTTATTGGTATTTTAAACACTTCAGCATATCACTGACCGTGGGATTGTTTCCACTCTGTGGGACGAGGGCTAGGATAAGGCACAGCTGCAATGTCCCTGTCCACCTCCATGCAGGGTGGAAGAACCAAAGCCCCATCGACATGTTAAAAAACAAAGAAACCGATCCCCCAAACCCCTCATTGCTTTGCGAGTGCCCAGGATGCCCTAAAAGACCCTGAAACACCAAGAGGAGCCCACATTATCAGCTGTGTGGGGACACAGCCCAGCTGGAGCTCCTGTCCCCATTCCTGGACATCTGGGGACACCTGTGCACACCCACTTTTACCAGGCAGAAAGCTGACACTGGCAGCAATTTGTTTTGGGTCATGTTTTAACGGGTTACTTTTCCCTCCAGGAAAAGAACTTGGAGTTGTTGATCTTTAAGAACCCTTCCAACCCAACCATGCTGTGATTCCATAGTTCTATGACCTTCAAGGACCCTTCCAACCCAACCATTCAACCATTCCTTGGTTCTATGACCTTTAAGGACCCTTCCAACCCAACCTTGCTGTGATTCCATCTTTAAAAACCCTTCCAACTCAACCATTCTACCATTCCATGGTTCCATGATCTTTAAGGACGAGTCCAACCCAACCATGCTGTGATTCCATGGTTCTCTGACCTTCAAGGACTCTTCCAACTCAATTATTCTAGGATTTCACGACCCTATTATCTTTAAGAACTCTCCCAACCCAACCATTCTATTGTTCCAGAATCTTTAAAGTCCCTTCCAACCCAACCTATCCAATCATTCCATGGTTTTCCCACTCACCGATCCCCGCCGGAGCCGTAGTGCCCGCCCTGCATGCTGTCAGCATCCAGGTGGGACACCACGTCCAGGCGCTGGTTCATTTTGGCAATGACGGCGTCGGCACTGCCAGCACCATCCGGGTTCATGTCCATGTCCGAGTTGCCCATATCCCACGAGTTGGAGGCAGCCATGCCGTAGCCATAGCTGCCCGAGTTGTCCTGCCCGTAGCCGTAGCCGTAGTTGTAGCTCTCATACCCTGCAAGAACAAAACAGAGAGCTCTCATTCCTGGCGATCTGTGGCAGGTAATATTTAATTCAAGCTAAGGTGCATGGGTGAACGAATGCACAGCCTCTAAAATCAGCCTCGCTGAGTAACGCCAAAACCCATGGGAGGCCATTTTCCAGCCTTCACCCAGCAGCAATATCAAGATGGGCTGGAACAGAAAAACCCAAATCCTCGGCCGTGTGGCCCTTCTGAAAAAACGGGGGAAGGAAGTCGTTAACATCTCGACAAGGTTTTAAAATAAAAGAAAGTGGTTGCAAAAAAGAACCCTAAAAATAAAAGAAGAGGGAATGCAGAATCTGCACTGTATCCTTCAGGAGCTGAAGCTAACGAACCCGTCTGTCAGGAACCCGCTCGAGCTGGCAGCGTACTTGCCTCTGTTTGTCCCAGAGTTCCAGTCTCCATAACCTGGAAAAGCAGACAGAAGAAGCAGTCAGAGCCATGCTTCTCACAGGGGGTTTTGTTTACCATCACAAAGGAGAAACACCCCGAAAGAAAGAAATGGTGGCAAATCCAATCTGTGAACTGAATCACAGAATCACAGGGGTTGGAAGGGAGCTGCAGAGCTCATGCAGTCCAACCCCCTGCCCCAGCCGTTCCTACAGCAGGTCGCACAGGTCAGCATCCAGGCAGGTCTGGAACATCTGCAGAGCAGGAGACTCCACCACCTCCCTGGGCAGCCTGTTCCAGTGAGCAGTGGGACCCATAGAGACACGTTGAGACCCATAGAGACACGTTGGGACCCATAGAGACACGTTGGGACCCATAGAGACACGTTGGGACCCATAGACTCCCCCCCCTCCCTGCAGCCTGTTCCAGTGCTCCTCCCCTCACTGCACAGCCGTTCCTTCGCACATTGGTGCAGAACTTCCTATCCTGCAGTTTCCGGCCGTTTCCCCTTGTCCTGTCTCCACTCCCCACTGAAAAGAGTCCGGCCTCGCCATTCTGCCCCCCACACCTCAGATATTTATAGACCTGGATCAGGTCCCCTCTCAGTCCTCTTTTCTCCAGGCTGAACACACCCAGTTCACTCAGCCTTTCCTCATAGCAGAGATGCTCCAGGCCCCTCACCATCTTGGTGGCCCTCTGCTGGCCTCTTCCCAAGAGCTCCCTGCCTGTTTTGTGCTGGGCAGCCCAGAACTGGACGCAGTACTGCAGATGAGGCCTCAGCAGGGCAGAGCAGAGGGGGAGGATCGCCTCCCTCCACCTGCTGGCCACACTCTTTGCAATGCACCCCAGGACGCCATGTTGGCCAGCAGGGCACACTGCTGCCCCATGGCAACCTGTCACCCCCAGGTCCCTCTCCGCAGAGCTCCCCTCCAGCAGCTCATCCCCCATCCTGTACCGCTGCATGCCATTCTTCCTCCCCAGATGCAAGACTCCACACTTGCTGTTGTTAAACCTCATCTGGTTTCTTCCTGCCCAGCTCTCAGCCTGTCCAGCTCTCGCTGAATGGCAGCACGGCCTTCAGACGTGTCTGCACCACCAGCTGGGAGGATTCTTGTCCACCAGGTTCACACTGCTGGCCACCCCTGGCCTTCTTGCCCACGAGGACCCACTGCTGGCCCACGGTCAACCTGCTGGCCTTCAGACGATGCAGATTTTTTCCCTGAATGAGGTCCCTGTTCTTTCTTTCAGCTTCCATTTCTGCCACGACACACCGTGACACAGCGGTGTCCTACCCGCAAGTGCCAACTCTTTTGGTTTCACACGGAAAATTGGGAGCAGGAGGCACCAGACCTCCGAGACAAGGGAGCAGAAACGGGTTCAGGTGCACACAACCCCACAATGGAGCATTTTGCAGGTAAAGAATTGGAGAATGAAATCAGGACCTGGCATTCTTTGTGAGACAACATCTCTCTGGCCTTGAAAGAACCCCAAGAAAGTCCAAAACGAGCTCCCAAAAGAAGCTCTGAAAAGAGTCCCAAAAGGAGACTGCAAAGTGCTGCAAAGGACCCCCGGAATCCCATCAAAGCTCCAGGAAGGGCCACCATAGGAGACCCCAAAGAGCTGCAATGGAGAACCAAATGAGCACCCAAAAGAACCCCAAAAGGAGAACCAAAGAACCCCAAAAGGAGTTCCAAAAGGAGCCTCAAGATCCCAACGAAGCACCAAAAGCACAAAAACGAGCCCAAAACCCTAAAGAGCACCATAGGAGCCACCAAAAGGAGCTCCAAAAAGAGCCCTAAAAGATCCCCAAAGAACTCTAAGCAGAGCCCAAAGGAACCACAAAGAGCCCCCAAGGAGTTTCAAGATCCCAATAAAGCTCCAAGCAATAAAGCCCCCAAATGCAACCCAAATGGAGATCCCAAAGAACTCCAATGGAGAACCAAAGGAGCCACCAAAAGAGCCCCAAAAGGAGAACTAAAGGAGCCTCAGAGTCCCAAGACCCCAGTTGAGCTCCAAGAAGAGCCCCAGGAGATCCCCAGAAGGTGACCCCGAATCCCAGTGCTCACAACCCCCCCCTCGGAGGCTTGGCAATGGGACTGCCATACACAGAAGGGGCCCTAAGGAGGATCTGGGGAACTACAGGCCTGTCAGCCTGACCTCGGCACCAGGGAAGGTTACAGAGCAAATCATTTTGGGTGAGATCAACCGCACAGCACGAAAGGTTCATGAAAGGCAGGTTGTGCTCGACCGACCTCATCTCCTTCTACGGCTGGATGACCGGACTGGTAGATGAGGGAAAGGCTGTTCACAGAATCACAGAATCACAAGGTTGGAAACGACCTGCAAGATCATCCAGTCCAACCCCTCCCATTGCTATCAGTACCACAAGCACTAACCCACATCTCGTAGCTCCTCATCCAGGCGCCTCTTGAACGCTGCCAGGGACTGCGACTCCACCACCTCCCTGGGCAGCCATTGCAGTGCCTGACCACCCTCTGAGAGAAAAAGTTTCTCCTCATGTCCAACCTAAACCTCCTCTGGTACAACTTCTGGCCGTTTCCTCGGGTCCTACTATTTGTCTGGGAGAAGAGGCCAGACCTTTTTGCACCACAGCCTCCCTTCAGGAAGTTGTAGAGTGCTATGAGGCCTCCCCTGAGCTCCTCTTCTGCAGACTGAACAATCCCAGCTCCCTCAGCCACTCCTCGTAAGACTTGTGCTCCAGATCCCTCACCAGTTTCGTTGCCCTTCTCTGCACACGTTCCAGGGCCTCCATGTCTTTCTTGCAGTGAGGGGCCCAAAACTGAACACAGCACTCGAGGTGTGGCCTCACCAGTGCTGAGTACAGGGGATGCTCACCTCCCTGCTCCTGCTGGCCATTCCTAATGCAGGCCAGGATGCCGCTGGCCCTCTTGGCCACCTGGGCACACTGTGGGCTCATGTTCAGCCGAGCATCGACCAACACCCCCAGGTCCCTTTCCTCTTCACAGTCATCCAACCACTCATCCCCAAGCCTGTAACACTGCATGGGGTTGTTGTGCCCAAATGCAGGACCCGGCACTTGGCCTTGTTGAACCTCATCCCATTCACCTCAGCCCAGCGATCCAGCTTATCTAGATCCCTCTGCAGGGCCTCCCTGCCCTCAGGCAGATCCACACCACCTCCCAACTTGGTGTCATCTGCAAACTTACTCAGGATGCACTCAGTGCCTTCATCTAAGTCGTCAATGAAGATATTGAACAGGATGGGCCCCGCTGATGAGGCTGTTTAGACTTCAGCAAAGCTTTGACACTGTTTCCCACAGCATCCTCCTGGGGAAACTGGCTGCCCGAGGCCCGGACGGGTGCACCCGGCTTTGGGTAAGGAGCTGGCTGAGGGCCGAGCCCGGCAGGTCGTGGTGAATGCAGTGAATCGAGCTGCAGAGCCGTTACAAGCGGTGTCCCCAGGGCTCGGCGCTGGGGCCGACCTTGTTTGATATCTTTGTTGATGACCCAGAGGAGGGACTGCGTGCACCTTCAGTACGTTTGCAGCTGACACCGAGCGGGCAGGTGGCGTGGATCTGCCTGAGGGCAGGGAGGCCCTGCAGAGGGACCTGGATAAGCCGCATCGCTGGGCTGAGGTGAACGGGAAGAGGTTGAAGGAGGCCAAGCGCCGGGTCCTGCGCTTTGGGCACAGCAACCCCAGGCAGCGCTGCAGGCTTGGGGCTGAGCGGCTGCGAAGAAGAAAGGGACCCGGGGTGGTGGTTGATGCCCGGCTGGCCAAGAGGGCCGACGGCACCCTGACCCGCGTCAGCAATAGCGAGGCCGGCAGGAGCCAATCATCCCCCGCGCTCCGCTCTGTGAGGCCGCCCGCCAACCGGACGGTGACGGAACCCCGCGCGTTCGGCCCCAAAACCCCGTTTTCGGGACGTCCCGCCGCCCCCCGGCCCCCCGAGAAGCCCCTGGCCGCCCCCGCCACCATCTCTGCGCCGCGCCCTCACCTGAGTAACTCATAATGGCGGCGCCGCCCGCCGCCCGCCGCCGCCTCTGCGCCCAACGGTACCGGCGGCGCCGCCCCGCCTCCCCGCCGCGTTCATTGGTCGGAAGGTGTTCTCCGCCCGCCTCCCCGCCGCGCTCATTGGTCCGGCCTCCGGGCGGCCGGAGGAGGTCATTGGTCTCGTCTCCACCTCCCGCGGGGCGGTCCCGCCGAGGATTGGAGAATGCGGGTGCCAATCGTCGGCTTTCCCGATGGGCCCTGAGGGAACGTTCGTTGATTGGTCAGCTGGCAGAGAGGCGGTGCCGCCGCCGTTCTCTACTCTGATTGGCCAATCGGGGGTGATGGGAGGGCTGAGCGCTGCCTCCACCAATCGCGTGGCAGAAGAGCACGGAGTCGCCGGCAACGCCCCCACCGCGCAGGTGCGACTCTTGGCCACGCCCCTTCCTTAGCACCGCGCGTCGCCATTGGCTGAGGGCCGCGGGGCTCCGCCCCCGCGGGGGAATGAGCGCGCCGAAACCGCGCCAGTTCTGTGCCGGAACCCCGGGGCGCGGCCGCGTCCGACCCCACGTCCCCACGGCACGGCCTCCCCCCGACCTCCATCTCCCCACGGAAAAGCCTCACCGTGCCCCCAGTGCCGCTGTGTCGTTGCACACGGCCATGTCGTGATGTCCCCATCCCGACATCTCCCACGCCGTGTGACGCTGCCTCCTCTCGACCCGTGTCCCTCCACCACAGAACGCGGCCACCCTGACGTCCCCATCCCGACCCTGGTGTCCCCATGCCCGGGGTCACGGCCACGCTTTGACCTCAATGTCCCCCCCGACACGGCCTCACCCTGACCCCAACATCCCAAGCTCTGGGTCGTGCCCTCACCCTGACCCTGTGTGCCCCCCATCCTGACCCCACACCACGCCATCAGCCGTGGCCCCACGTCCCCTTTATGATGCTCCCAAGCTGTGACTCACAGCCATGTCCTCACCCTGCTGTTCCCAGCCCTGTAGGCTCCCACCACCCCTTTGGCCCCAAAACCAACCTCATTCCCCCCCAAAATCCCCCGTGAGGACCCCCATGCACTCACACAGCCCCCCGGGGGTTGTTTCCAGAAGTTTAATCTAATGTACATATTCCCGGGTACATTAATAACCAGAATATGCCCAATGAAAAAAGTTAAAAGGTAAATTCCCTCCGAGCCGTGCTGGGCTCGGGACTTCGAAATAAAAATGAATGCTCCTTAAATTTTCTACACAAAACTAGAGTTAAAAAAGTCGAAGGTCTATGCAGCTAGACAAGGGGGGGGAAAAAAAACAAAACAACAAAAAAAAACAAACAAAAATATAGCAACAGTGAGGAGGAGCGGGGGGAGGAGGGGGACGTGCGGCTCCGCAGATCCCCCCCCCCCCCCCCCCCCCTAGGACCCCCCAAGCATCACCGCAGCCCACGGTCCCATTGGAAATCGGGGGTCGGGGGGGTGGTGACGGGGAGCCAAGTGTTTTCCTTTGGGAAGGGGGAGCGGGGCAACATGCAACCCCGGAGCAACGGGCTCCGACAGCGCCGGGAACGACGGGTGGCGCTGCCTGCAGGGATCGAATATACAGCAACTCTCGGGCCATAGACAAACGCACGGCGCTCGCTCCCTGCGTCCCTGAACCGGTGGAAGCCAACGCAGCTCCCGCCTCTTTGGGCTGAACCGGACCCGCGGTGTCGGGAGGGGAGGGGGCACACATGGTGCCACCGCTGTCCCCTGCCCCGTCCTCGAGTGCCACCACCCCCACCCCCCCCCCCCCCGGGGGGGGGGGCCGGGGGGGGGGGGGTTTTGATCCTTGTAGTGCTTGCGGCCGGGTGCCCCCCATCCAGCCCGGCGTTGGGGTAGTGGGGGGGGGGGGGTGGGCTGAGGTTGCTCCGTGGGGGAGGCGCAGGCACGGGATGGGGGGCGGAGGGTGCCCCGGTTCAGCTCCGTTGCCCTGGGTTGGGGGGCTCCGTTACTGAGCCTCGGCCACGGCGGGGGGCTCGGGGGCCGGGGCGTCCCCCCGCAGGGGGTCTGCTTTGGAGAAATTCATTTCCAGGATGTGTCGCTGGAGGTGTCGCACCCACTCCTCCTGGATGGAGAGGGGGCCCTGGAACTCCACCTCACAGAACCTGCGGGGACACGGCGGCAGCGGGTCAGTCCAAGGCTCCTTTAGCGGCCCAGAGGCTGTGGGGAGGGGGGAAAGGGGGGGGGGGGAAGCAGGGAGGAAGGGGTCCCACAGCCCCAGGTGCAGCGCTGAAGGGTGGAGTGCCCACGAACAAAGAGCTCAGAGGTTTGGGAGCCGAGGGAAACACAAAGGGAAGCCAAATGGGAGCCCAATGAGGAACCCAACAGGAATCCAAGGGGAAGCCAAAGGAAGCCCAAAAAGACAACCCAAAGGGAACCCAAAGCAGAGCCCACCTGGAAGCGAAAGGGAAAACCCCAAAGGGAACATCAAGAAAAGCCAAAAGAAGCCTCAAAGGAAACCCAACAGGGAACCCAAAGGGAGCCCTCAAAGGAAACCCAACAGGGAACCCAAAGGGAGCCCTCAAAGGAAACCCAGAGAGAGACCAAAGGGGAGCCCAACAGAAACCAAAAGGGAGCCCTGAAGAAAGCCTACAGAAAACCCCAAAAAGAGACCAAAAGGGGAGCCCAAAGGAAGCCCAAAAGAGACCCAGAGGGAGGGCTCCAATGGGAGCCCAAAGGAAACTCAAAGGAAGCCAAAGGGGAGCCTCAAAGAAAGCCAAATAGAGCCCGAAGGAAACGAAAAGGGAAGCCTCAAAAGGGAAGCCCACAAAAGGAAGCTGAAGCAAACCCAGAGGGCACCCAAAGGGGAACCTGAAAGAAAGCCACAAGGATCCCAAAGGGAGCCCAAAAGTTAAGCCTAAGGTGGGCTGGGGCCCACAAGATGGCCTACCTGCACTTGAGGGTGTAGATGTTACCCACAAACTTCACCAGGGAGGTCTGCGGCGGGCGGGGGACCAGCGAGGGCACCGGCCTCATCCTGGGTGGGGGCTGGCGGGTCTCCTCCATCTTCTGCTGGAAGTCGGCCCCCTCCTCCTCCCGGTGCAGGGAGGGGTCCAGGGGCCTTGCCTGCCTCCGCTCAAACTCTAGGGGGGGAATAATGGAAGCGAAACAGGGCATCAGGGGGGAAGGGGGAACCCTGCCGTGGCGCTGAGGGCTGCGAAAGATGGCACAGCCTCTCTGCTTTGGAGCAACAGCGCTCCTGATGACAGGAGGGGCTCCTCCTCCTCGCGGATCCGTGTCCCAACAGCTCCAACCTCCCGAGGGATCCCAGCGGCCCCAACCCCCACGGGAACCACATCCCAACGGCTGCCGCCACCAGGAGATCCGAGGGAACCAGGTCCCAACCAGTCCCCCTCCCGACAGCTGCATCCCCCCCCGTCCCAACTCACTGTGGAAATTCGAGCGCTGATGCTCTTCCATCTTCACCAGCGAGAGCGGCGAGGTGACCACGGGCCGCTCCCCGGTGCCGTCCAGGATCTTGCAGGGCTCTCCGTGCGCCAGCTCCGCCGCCAGCCCTTTGCTCAGCAGCGCCATGCCGCCGTGCTGCAGGCTCAGCGGCACCCTCCGCGCTCCGTCATGATCTCGGGCGTGCGACGAATTCCGGAATTTCTTAGTGAAGGGTCGGCCGCCCTGGATGTAGCTGCGATACGCGCCGGCTTTCTGCGGCCGGTGCCGGATCCATTCGCTGAGCGTCTCAATGGGCGAGCCGTTGACGCACCACTCGGTGACGCCGAACTGCCGCAGGTGCGCCCGCGCGTGGCTGGCCAGAGCCTTGCGGTTCTCGAAGTAGAGGCCGCAGAGCTCGCAGCACGCTTCGGTGGCTGGGGGAGCAGGGGGCAGGCGGTGAGCGAGGGGCTGAGATGTGCCCCGTCCCCCCCCACCGCCACCCCTGGGTGGGAATCCGCCCCCTTCCGGCGTGTGGCGGGTGGCGGTGAGTTCTGAGGTGGTCCCTGGCAGGAGGTCAAGGCTCCAAGATGGGGGATCCATCTCTGAGTGGGATGGGGGGCAGTGGACGGTCCTCAAATCTCTGCTCCTTATCAGAGATATCACAGCAAAAAGCCGGAGCCCGATATCCAAGTGTGGTGCCCCATGGATGGTGGGACTGCGGCCAACGCAACGTCATGGCTGACACGTGGCCATGGCCAACGCAACAACTTGGCAAACATGTGGCCATGGCCAACACTGCACCATGGCTGACACATGGCCATGGCCAACGCAACACCATGGCTGACACGTGGCCATGGCCAACGCAACACCATGGCTGACACGTGGCCATGGCCAACGCAACAACTTGGCCAACACA
>NW_024968051.1:22369-26631 GCF_019238085.1 Lagopus leucura
CATGGCTGACACGTGGCCATGGCCAACGCAACAACTTGGCCAACACAACAGCATGGCTGACACGTGGCTATGGCAACGCAAGACCATGGCTGACACGTGGCCATGGCCAACACCATGGCCAACACAACACCATGGCCAACATGTGGCCATGGCCAACAGCATGGCCGACACGTGGCTATGGCAACGCAACACCATGGCCAACATGTGCTCCCGGTCAACACAACAACTTGGCCAATGCATGACCGCAGCTGACGGTGGCCACGGCCAATGCATGCCAACCCTCCAGCCCCTCCCCGCAGCCTCCAGGAACCTGGACAAGCCACACCACGTGCCTCCCCACACTTACATGTGTGCGTGGGCTTGTCGTGCACGGACTTGGTTTTGAAGGGCAGCTCGGTCTGGATGTAGGCCTTGTGCTTCACCTCAGGGTGGGGACCCAGGCGGTCGTCCTGCAGCGGCCGTTTGGTGGCCAGCGGTGTCAGGAAGGCGCCGTGGGGCTTGGCGGTGAGCGGCGACAGCGAGAGCTCGCGGCCGATGCTGGAGCCGCCGGGTTTCCCCGTCCTCCCGCCCAGTGGAGGCAGGGCCATGGCCTGCAGCACTTTTCCAGAGGGCTTGGGGTCCATCCCCTCTTCCCCAAAGCCTTTGGGGGTTTCGATGATGGAGGTGTGGGGCTCCTTCTTGATGACGCAGGGCTTCGATTTCTTCTTGAGGATCTCGCGCAGCGTGTCGATGGGGGAGCCGTTCACCGACCACTCCGTCACCCCCATCTGGCGCAGGTGGGAGCGCGCGTGGCTCGACAGACCCTTGCGGTTCTCAAAGAACTCCCCGCAGAACTCACAGCGGATGTCCCGCACCGGGTCGGCTCGGGAGGCTGCAGGGAGAGAGCTGGCGTCAGGGGGAGCGGGTCTGAACCCACCTGCCCCCATATCCCACAGCACAACCCACAGAAGATGATCCATGAGCAGATCCCACAGCACCGTGCTTCCAGCTGACCCCAAAGTACCCGAAGAGAACAGCACCCATCAGAGAGCTCTTGGGTTGGAGGGGTCTTTAAAGATCATAGGGCCATAGAAAGGGTTGGGTTGGAAGGGTCTTTGAAGATCATAGAGCCATAGAATGGGTTGGAGGGGTCTTTAAAGATCATAGGGCCATAGAATGGGCTGGGTTGGAAGGGTCCTTGAAGATCATAGAAATACAGAACCCTGGAACGGGTTGAATTGGAATGGTCCTCAAACATCAGAGAACCATAGAAAGGGCTGGGTTGGAAGGGATCTTACAGATCTTAAAGCCATGCAATGATAGAAGGGATTGGCCTGGAAAGGACCTTGAAGATCACTAAATGATAAGAAGGGGGTGGGTTGGAAGGATCTGTGAAAATCACCATGGAATGGGCTGGGAGGGACCTTAGATCCCACATCCCCCTCCCCAGCACGGCGTGTGCCCGACCCCCACCAGCCCACAGGAGGGGGAAGGTGACAGCCACGCACTTACAGAGGTTCAAGGGTGACATCTCCTCCAGCGGCGGCCAAGCCTGGTCGGAGGGATGGGGCTCCCCGTGGAGACCCCCCGTCATCATCTCACGCTTGATCTCCACTCTCATCTGGTCGTGTTTGAGCTTCTTCTGCAAGGAGGGAGGAGAGAGGCCTGGAAACATCTTCCGGGCAGTGGGAGGCGGGGACGAGGTAGGAGAGTGGCCCAGGGGACTGCCGGGCTGCTGGACCTTCTTGGGCAGAGTCGGGATGTGGAGCTCGCCGGGACCCCGCGGCTCCAGGGGTCCCATGGCCGCCAGGAGGGTCTTGGCCATGGCTTTGTGCCCGGGGCCCATGGGGTTGGAAGCTCCGCTCCGAGGGTGAGTTCGGCGCTTGAGGATCTCGCGCAGCGTGTCGATGGGGGAGCCGTTGACGTACCACTCCGTCACCCCCATCTGGCGCAGGTGGGAGCGTGCGTGGCTCGACAGACCCTTGCGGTTCTCAAAGAACTCCCCGCAGAACTCACAGCGGATGTCCCGCACCGGCTCCCCCCCAGCGGCTGCAGAGGAGGTAAAAAAAGAAAAGAGAGAACTGTGGTTACTGGGAACGCGAGGGTGGAGTTTGGTGGTGCCAAGGAGCCGAAGGCGTGCGAAGCCAACAAAGTCCATCCTCAGTGGGAGGCAAAGAGCGGGGCTGAGCCCAAAGCAGGCACCGCACAGAGCCCGTCCTCAGTGGGACTGGAAAATGAACTCAAAGATGTGCACCCAACAAAGCCAGTCCTCAGCGGGACTCCAAAATGAGCAGGGCTGAACTCAGATACCAACCCAACAACAAAACCAATCCTCAGCAGAACTCTGAAGGGAACAGGAACCCAACCCAAAGATGTGAGCAGTGACAAAACCGGTCCTCAGGGGGATTCCAAAGGAAGCAGGGCTGAAACCAGATCTGCACACCCAAAGCCAGTCCTCATGGGGACCGAGAAGCAAAATGGACTGAACCCAAAGCACTGCGCAATGAAATCCATCCTCAGTGGGACCCACAGGGAAGAGGACTGAACCCAAAGCACTGTGCCCAATGGAATCAATCCTCAGTGGGACCCAAAGGGAAGAGGACTGAACCCAAAGCACTGAGCAATTAAATCCATCCTCAGTGGGATCCAAAGGGAAGAGGACTGAACCCAAAGCTCTGTGCGCAATGGAATCCATCCTCAGTGGGACCCAAAGGGAAGAGGACTGAAGAACTTCTTTCCTGCCAGGGTGATGGAGCTCTGGAACAGGCTGCTCAGGGAGGTTGTGGAGCCTCTTCTGGAGATATTCAAGACCCACCTGGATGCTTTTCTGCTCCACCTGGGACCCTGCTTTAGCAGAGGGTTGGTCTCAATGATCTCCACAGGTCCCGTCCAACCCCCACAGTTCAGTGTTTCTGCCAAAGGCAGCCATGGAGGCATCGCAGGCACAGAACATTTTGCTCAGGACAAGCACCATGTTAGCCAAGATGGAGCAGGTCCTACAGCCCCACAGCTCTAAGAAGAGCTGGGAGAAATCCTGCAGGGCAAACAAATCCCTTTGAGCTGCCCAAGGAATGTGGGGCACAAAGAGCTGACTGCTGCAGTAAAACTACTCTGGTGCCACGATATGAGAACAAGACCCCAACAGAGCTTAGGGACAAAGAGGGATGCAAATGGAAGCATTTGGCTGGGGCTGAGAGCGGCACTGGGAGGCGACAAGAGGAGCTCGGAGGGTAAAGAACCAGGTGAAATCACACCAGGGAGGACTTTCCCCTCCGGCTGCTGCGTCCTGGAGCCATAATGGCCATCAAAACTGCTTCTTCCACACCGAGCTCACCCCACAAAGCACAGAGCTGTAGCCTCACCAGGAGTACCCAGGGATTCCTCTCATCCCCAGCCCCAAAACTTAATGGGAAACATGAACGATTGGCAAAATAAAAAGAAAAAAAAAAGAAAGAGAGAGAGACTCACTCAAATTGAGAGGTCCTTCCTCATCTGCCTGTGGCCACTGCGCCTTTGGGGAGCTCTGCAGAGGGCTGAGCGACAGCTTCGAGCTCTTCTCCTCAGGGTTTTTTGGAGAGGGGGACCCAGAGAGCACGGGGGGCACCTTCTTGAGGATGGGGGATCCAGGCTGCGAGAGGCTCTTGGAGAATCCCGGCGGGGATTTGATGGCTTTGTTGATGGGGCCATCCAGCGAGCGCTCACCGCCTTTGCCGAGCGCCAGCAGCGCGGGACGCGGGGAACCGGCGATGCCGTCCTTGGGAGAGGCAGATTTTTTGCCGAGGGTGGGAGAAACCATGGGGTGCCCATCGGGTTTGCCCTTCTGCTTCATCAGTTCGTAGAGCAAATCGATGGGGGCCCCGCTGCTCTCCGACTCGGCCACGCCGAGCTGCCGCAGGTGGGAGCGCGCGTGGCTGGAGAGCCCTTTGCGGGTTTCGAAGCAGGCGCCGCACACCTCGCACGTCGTCAGGTTCTGGGCTGAAATCGGAGGAGAGAAACAAACAGAGAGCGAATCAGGACGTGGAACGGGAAGCTCGTCAGTTTCACAGCCCATCCCCGGAGGCGCCCACCCACTGCAGGCTCTGAGGATCCTTCTGACCCAACTCCTCTATCGTATTCTGGTTCTGTGGTCTGCAAGGACCCTTCCAACCCAACCATTCTATCATCCTGTGGTTCTGTGGTTTTCAGAATGGTAGAATGGTTGGGTTGGAAGGGTCCTTGAAGACCACAGAACGGTAGATTGGTTGGCTTGGAAGGGTCCTTGAAGACCACAGAACCACAGAATG
>NW_024968052.1:0-612 GCF_019238085.1 Lagopus leucura
AGGGGGGAGGGGGGTTGTAATGGGGGGGGGTCTGAGAGTGGGAGAGGGGAGGGAAGGGGGTGAGGGGGGTCATTATTTGGGGGTGTCATTATTTGAGGGGGGGCCATTATTTGGGGGGGGGGCTCATTATGTGTGGGGGCTGCGCGGTACCGGAGGAGAAGGGCACGAAGGCGTCGTTCTTCTGGAAGCGGCCGCTGCCGTCCAGGAAGTTGGCCGGGTTGAAGCTGTCGGGGAAGCGGAACATGGCCGGGTCGTGCAGCGCCGTGCTGAGCAGCGGGTAAACGTCCGTGCCCTGCGGGGACAACGGGGGAGGGGGGGGCGCGGACCCCTCCCCCAGCCGACCTTCGTCACCGAGCCGGGCGGGAGGAACCCCCGGAAGCCCCCCCCCCGTACCCCCATTCCCCTCGTTTGCCCCCGCAGCCCCCCGCACCTCGGGTGGGAAGAACCCCCAACCCCCCCCATCCCCCCGTACCCCCACCGGCCCCCTGTATCCCGCCACCCCCTCCCCATACCCCCTATTCCCAACCCAACTTGGGCGGGAGGAGCCCCCTGAAAGCCCCCCATCTTCCCATAACCCCCCCCCAAACCTCAGGCAGCCGTAACCCCCCTGAA
>NW_024968052.1:712-1076 GCF_019238085.1 Lagopus leucura
AGGGGGGAGGGGGGTTGTAATGGGGGGGGGTCTGAGAGTGGGAGAGGGGAGGGAAGGGGGTGAGGGGGGTCATTATTTGGGGGTGTCATTATTTGAGGGGGGGCCATTATTTGGGGGGGGGGCTCATTATGTGTGGGGGCTGCGCGGTACCGGAGGAGAAGGGCACGAAGGCGTCGTTCTTCTGGAAGCGGCCGCTGCCGTCCAGGAAGTTGGCCGGGTTGAAGCTGTCGGGGAAGCGGAACATGGCCGGGTCGTGCAGCGCCGTGCTGAGCAGCGGGTAAACGTCCGTGCCCTGCGGGGACAACGGGGGAGGGGGGGGCGCGGACCCCTCCCCCAGCCGACCTTCGTCACCGAGCCGGGCGGG
>NW_024968053.1:0-1551 GCF_019238085.1 Lagopus leucura
GGGGTCCAAGAGAGCTGGTTGTTCTTCAAGAAGGAAGTCTTAAGGGCACAGGAGCAGGCAGTCCCCCTGAGCTGCAAAATGAGCTGGCAGGGAAGAAGACCGGCGTGGATGAATAGGGAGCTATTCTTGAGGCTCCGGGAGAAAAAGAGAATCTACCGCCTGCAGAAAGAGGGACAGGCCACTCAGAATGAATACAAGGAAGTTGTTAGGATGTGTAGAGGTGAAATCAGAAAGGCAAAAGCCCAGCTTGAATTTAATCTAGCCGCTGGGGTGAAAAGGAATAAGAAACTCTTTTATAAATACATTAACAGTAAGAGGAGGACAAAGGAGAATATCCACTCTTTGCTGGATGAGGCTGGGAACGCGACCACTGAGGATAAGGAAAAGGCGGAGGTTCTGAATGCCTTCTTTACGTCTGTCTTTAAAAGTCAGACCAGTTATCCTCAGGATACCCCTCTCTCTGACCTAGTAATCTCGGCTGGGGACCACACTAACCCCCCTGTGATTCTGAAAGAAACAGTCAGAGACCTACTGCTCCAACTGGACTGTCACAAGTCGATGGGGCCAGATGAGATCCACCCAAGAGTGCTGAGGGAACTGGCGGAGGTGATAGCCGAGCCGCTTTCCATCATCTGTCAGCGCTCCTTGTTGACTGGTGAGGTCCCAGAAGACTGGAGGCTTGCCAATGTGACTCCATTTACAAGAAAGGTCGTAAGGAGGATCCAGGGAACTACAGGCCTGTCAGCCTGACCTCAGTGCCAGGGAAGGTTATGGAGCAGATTGTCTTGAGGGATATCATGCGGCATGTGCGGGGTGACCGGGGGATCAGGCCTAGCCAGCATGGGTTCGTGAAGGGCAGGTCCTGTTTGACCAACCTGATCTCCTTCTATGATCTAGTGACCCATCTGGTGGGTGAGGGAAAGGCTGTTGATGTGGTCTACCTAGACTTCAGCAAAGCCTTTGACACTGTCTCCCACAGCATTCTCCTGCAGAAGCTGGCAGCCAGAGGCTTGGATGGGTACACTCTTGGCTGGGTAAGGAGCTGGCTGGAGGGCCGGGCACAGAGAGTGGTGGTGAATGGAGTCAAATCCAGCTGGCGACCGGTCCTGAGTGGTGTTCCCCAGGGGTCGGTGCTGGGGCCTGTCCTCTTCAATATCTTTATTGATGACCTCAACGAGGGCATCGAGTGCACCCTCAGTAAATTCACAGATGACACCAAATTGGCTGGAAGCATGGATCTGCCTGGGGGTAGCGCGGCCCTACAGAGGGATCTGGACAGGCTGGAGAGCTGGGCTGAAGCCAATGGGATGAGTTTCAACAAGGCCAAATGCCGGGTCCTGCACTTCGGCCACAACAACCCCAGGCGACGCTACAGGCTTGGGGCGGTGTGGCTGGAGGACTGCGTAGAGGAAATGGACCTGGGGGTATTGATTGATGCTCGGCTGAACAGGAGCCCACAGTGTGTCCAGGTGGCCAAGAAGGCCAATGGCATCCTGGCTTGCATCAGAAACAGTGTTGCAAGCAGGAGCAGAGAAGTGATTGTTCCCCTAT
>NW_024968054.1:0-1060 GCF_019238085.1 Lagopus leucura
GAGCGCTGCAGTGCCAGCTGTGCTTCCTCCTCCTCTTCTTCCTCCTTCTTCTCCTCCACAGAGCGCTGCAGTGCCATTGCCAGCTGTGCTTCCTCCTCCTCTTCCTCTTTCCTCTCCTCCATGGAGCGCTGCAGTGCCAATGCCAGCCGTGCTTCCTCTTCTTCCTCCTCCTCCTCCTCCATAGAGCGCTGCAGTGCCAGCTGTGCTTCCTCCTCCTCTTCTTCCTCCTTTTTCTCCTGCATGGAACACTGCAGTGCCATTGCCAGCCGTGCTTCCTCTTCCTCCTCCTCCTCCTCCTTCATGGAACACTGCAGTGCCATTGCCAGCTGTGCTTCCTCCTCCTCTTCCTCTTTCCTCTCCTCCATGGAGCACTGCAGTGCCATTGCCAGCTGTGCTTCCTCCTCCTCCTTCTTCTCCTGCATGGAGCGCTGCAGTGCCATTGCCAGCTGCGCTTCCTCCTCCTCTTCCTCTTCCTCTTTCCTCTCCTCCATGGAGCACTGCAGTGCCATTGCCAGCTGTCCTTCCTCTTCCTCTTCTTCCTCCTTTTTCTCCTGCATGGAGCGCTGCAGTGCCATTGCCAGCCGTGCTTCCTCTTCCTCCTCCTCCTCCTTCACTGAGAACTGCAGTGCCAATGCCAGCTGCTCTTCCTCCTCCTCTTCTTCCTCCTTTTTTTCCACCATGGAGCGCTGCAGTGCCAATGCCAGCTGCACTTCTTCCTCTTCTTGTCCCTCCTCCTCCTCTCTCTCCTCCACAGAGCGCTGCAGTGCCAATGCCAGCTGTGCTTCCTCCTCCTCCTCCTCCTCCTCCTCCCTTTCCATAACAGCACCGCGCTGCGGCTCCTTGGATCCACCATCCCCCAGCGCCGCCGCCTCCGCTGTGGGGCAGAGGGCAGACGAGGGGCGGGCAATGGGACCTCGCCATGGGGAGCCCCATCCCTCCCCCCCCCCCCCCCATTTGGGGGCCCCCCACCCCCTTTGGGATACCCCCAACCCCATTTGGAGACCCCTGACCTAATTCGGGGACCCCTTCCACCCCCATTTGGAGACCCCCGACCCCCTTA
>NW_024968055.1:0-1342 GCF_019238085.1 Lagopus leucura
CCCCCCCCCCCCCCCATGTGACCCCCACGTGACCCGTGAACCCCTTGACCCAAACCCTTGATGTGACCCCCCTGACCCCTGACCTCCCCCACGTGACCCCCATGACACCTGACCCCCCTGACCCCACCTCCACGATCCCTTGACCCCTCCTGCACCCCCTGACCCCACACCCCCCCACGTGACCCCATGACCTCTCATGACCCCTGACCCCCCTGCCTGAGCCCAGCCCCCAGTGTGCCCCCCCCATGTGACCCCTGACCCCACACCCCCCATGTGCTGTGGCTGCTATGGGGCGCTATGGGGTGCTATGGAGTACCATGGGGTGCTATGCCATGTTATAGGGCGCTATGGGGCACTATGGGGTGTCATGGGGTGTTATGGGGTGCTATGGGGCCCTATGGGGTGCTATGGGGTCTCTCTATGGGGTCTCTATTGATCCCTATGGTCCCTAAGGGTCCCTATGGGTCCCTATGGCTCTCTATGGGTCTCTGTGGGTCGCTATGGGTTTCTATGGGTCTCTATGGATCCCTATGGTCCTCTATGGGTTCCTACGGTCCCTATGGGTCCCTAAGGTCCCTAAGGTCCTTATGGGTCTGTGTGGGTCCCTATGGGTCCCTATGGTCCCTATGGGTCTCTATGGGTCTCTATGGGTCTCTGTGGGTCCCTGTGGGTCTCTGTTGGGTTGCTATGGGTTTCTATGGGTTTCTATGGATCCCTATGGTCCCCTATGGGTTTATATGGGTCCCTATGGGTCCTTATGGGTCCCTATGGCTCTCTATGGGTCCCTATGTGTCTCTGTGGGTTCCTATGGGTCCCTAAGGTCCCTATGGGTCTCTATGGGTCCCTATGGGTCTCTATGGGTGTCTGTGGGTTGCTATGGGTTTCTATGGGTCTCTATGGATCCCTATGGTCCCTATGGGTCCCTATGTTCTCTATGTGTCCCTATGTGTCCCTATGTTTCCTTATGGTTCTCTATGGTCCCTATGGGTCCCTAAGGTTCCTATGGGTCCCTATTGGTCCCTATGGTTCCTATGGGTCTCTATGTGTCCTTATGGGTCCCTATGGCTCCCTATGTGTCCCTATGGGTCCTTATGGGTCCTTATGGGTCCCTATGGCTTCCTATGGGTCCCTATGTTCCCTATGGGTCCTTATGGGTCCCTAAGGTTCCTATGGGTCCCTATGGGTTCCTATGGGTCCCTATGGGTCCCTATGTGTCCCTATGGTCCCTATGGGTCCCTGTGGTCCCCCTGCCCCCCCCTCACCATTTCGGACTCCTCCGGCCCCCTCCCCACTTTGGCCACGACGTCCCGCAGCCGTCGGATCCGGGCCCAAACTCGGGGGG
>NW_024968056.1:0-1964 GCF_019238085.1 Lagopus leucura
AAAGGAATAAATAATAGAAAAGAAAAACCAAAACCAACCCAAAGACGAAGGAATTAACCAACAAAAGGAGTGATTCCATCTCTTTGTTGCACTGGGGACGGACAGCACGGCACGGACACACGGACACATGCACACACACCCAGCGTGCCCCCCCCCGCCCCCCCCGCCCCGCCCCTCCCCCCCCCGGCCCCCCATGGGCTCTGTATGGGGTTGGGGGGTGCGTTCACCCCTCCCCCCCAACCCTGCTGCAATGGGGGGGCTTTGGGATTTTCTGTCCCTGTGGGTCCCCCCCCGTCCCCAAGGACCTGGGGTTCCCATATAGGCAGAGCCCTTCTTGTCCCCCCGTATCCCCAAGGGAGGAGGCTTGGGGACATGGAGTTCCCACGTGGGCAGAGCCTCTCTTGTCCTCACGTGTTCCTCAAGGGTGCGGGGTGATGGAGGAGGGGACACAGAGCCCCACGTGGGCAAAGCCCTTCTTGTCCCCCCATGTCCCCAAAGGCGCAGGGTGATGGCGAAGGGGACGTGGGGTCCCACATATGCAGAGCCCCTCTTGTCCCCCACGACCCAAATGGCACAGGGGGATGGGGAAGGGAGCACAGTGCCCCCACATGGGCACAGCTCCACATGTCCCCGAGGGCGCAGGGTGACGTCAAAAGGGACACGGGGTCCCCACATGGGCACGGCCTCACTTGTCCCCAATGCCCCCGAGGGCACAGGGTGACGGCGAAGGGGACACGATGTCCCCACACGCTCAGAGCATCACAGCACCCCCCCTCTCCCTTGGGGGGAACACAGACAAACCATTAAAGTGCTACGTAACGAACCGACAGCGATAGGGACGACGCCAACGGCGGCGGTGGGGGTGGCCCCCCCCAACCCCCCCCCCCCCCCTCCCTTCCAACACACCATCCCTCAAACCCCCCCCCCCCCCCCACCTCCCCACGTATCACGGCCTTCCACCTCCCTGGGCACTGCGATGCTCCTCGGGCAGCACCGACCTCAGGTGGCCTTGGAGCATCGTCCCCATGCGGTGTCCTGAGCTCAGAGGGCTGGGGGGGTGTGTGGGGGGGGTCCTCGGCTGCTGCTTTTTGCCCCCTCTGCCTGCTGGGTCCTTGTTGCTTGGAGCTCGTGGGGTGAAGCTCTGAGAGCTCTTCAATAAACAGCAAACGGCGGTGGAGGAGGAGGAGGAGGAGGTGGAAGGGGGGGAATTGAGGGAGGGAAAGGGGGAGGGGGGGGGGGGGGGGGAACCGAAAAGGTGAAGAACCGAAAAGAAAACAACGGAAATAGGTGGAAAAGAATCGTAATCATAGAAAGGGGAGGGGGGAAGAGAAAGAGAGAAAAGAAACAGCAAGTGGCTGTGGCTGGATGTCTGGAGCGAGGCGTGGGGCAGCAGCCGGGCTGAGCTGGCCATGTGGGGTGGGACACGGATATGGGGGGGAGATGCCTCGAGGAGACAAAGTCCAGGGCAGGAGGAGCCCAGCCCCAGAGTGGGGAAATGATGTTTGGAGTTGGCAAGGAGGCTCAGAAGGAGATGGAGGAGTTCCTTGCCCCAAAGGAAGTCAATACGGGGATGGATGTTCTGCCCGAGGTGGGTTTCTCTGCAGGGGGAGCCTCGCTAGGATCTTTGGATGGTCTAGCGGCCTGGAAAGAGAAGTGAGAGCCGAGGAGGAGGAGGAGGAGGAGAAAGGGAGGAGAGTCAGACAGGGTGGTAAGAAAAAGAGACCAAAAAAAATAACCAAAAAAACAACCGAAAAAAAAACCAAAAAGGAAAAATATCCACAAAACCAGGAAAAATCAAAAGAAAAGGGGAGGCAAAACAAACACAAAAGAGAGAGAAAACAGAACCAAACAGGAGTTTGTTCAGAAGCAGCATTGATTCAGGCCTGAGGTCAAGCAGCTGGAAAAGGTCCACCACAAAGAGAGCACGAGACGAGCTGGTTCCACGCGTTACTGGATTTGGAGGG
>NW_024968057.1:0-1847 GCF_019238085.1 Lagopus leucura
CCAACCCTTGAAAAGCTGTAAAAATCAAACCCACGTAAATTTTACCGTTTCTTTAAGAGATCTAATCACGGGACACCGCAGAGACAGGGCAGATAACTGCATGGGATTTTATGTTTGTCCCGCTTCAAATAGAGGGAGAAATTATTGTAATTTGCCAAATCATTACTACTGTGGTTACTGGGGATGTGAGACATGGTCATCTGAATGGTCCACAACTATTAAAGACCCGGATATACAGGTGGAATGGTTCCCTCCTGGTTGCAAACGGCCCATCATGGGAGGAGATGGGCACGTTTACGGACATTGTGAAGCTGATGGATACTGCAAGGAAATTAATATAAAGGTTCAAGGGCTTACGAAAGATGCTTGGTTGGTTGGAAGAATGTGGGGAATTAGATTTTGGGAACCAGGTCCAGACAGGGGTGGTATATTTAGAATAGCAAAGAGAAGCATGCCACATGATCCCCCATTGTCTATAGGCCCAAATATAGTTTTGGCACCGCCCTCTTCTACCAAAAGAACCCCACCACCTGCTGTTCCCACATCGACTAACAGTACAAGTCGAAGGTATAAGACACCACCACCTACTAACAGTACAAGTCGAAGGTATAAGACACCACCACCTACACTCAGTGATCCACTATGGGGCATTATGCAAGCTGCATATTCCGCCCTAAATAAAACGCAACCAAACTTGACTAACGAGTGTTGGTTGTGCTATAGTGTTAAACCACCCTATTACGAGGCAGTAGGAGAGCCAGGCAAGGTCACATGGGATAATGGAACAAACCCTGCTGCATGTCCATGGGATAGAAATCACACCCAGGGGCTGACTATACAACATGTCACAGGAAAAGGAAAGTGTATTGGAACCATACCAAAACAATATAAAAGTCTTTGTAACAGCACGATATCTAAAAGTAAAATAACGAACAAGACAAACGAATCCTTTAAATGGCTAATCCCCACAGCAGGTGCAAAGTGGGTATGTTCAGATATCGGAATGACACCATGTATATCATTAGAGGTATTTAATAGATCTGAATTTTGTATACAAGTAGTAATTATCCCACGATTAATGTATCACTCTGATGAAGAGGTTATGTATCAACTTGAAGGGAGCCTCATCAGACAGAAACGAGAGCCTATAACCGCGATTACTTTAGCAACCCTCTTGATTGCCGGAGGTGTGGGTGCCGGAACCGGCATAGCCTCACTCGTCAAAAGTACCGAGATACAAGGTTTACAACAAGCTATAGATGAAGATCTAGACAGAATAGAACAATCAATTGATAAATTGGCAACTTCGGTCAAATCATTGTCAGAGGTGGTATTACAAAATCGAAGAGGATTAGACCTCCTATTCCTAAAGGAAGGGGGACTATGCGTAGCACTACAAGAAGAATGTTGTTCATTTGTTGATCACACTGGGATAGTTAAGGATTCCATGGTTGAACTTCGTAAGAGATTAGAACAACGAAAAAGGGATAGGGAAATAGGAAGATCCCGGTATGAGGGTTGGTTTAACGTATCACCATGGCTCACTACTTTGCTGTCTGCTCTGGCTGGACCCTTGATCACGATCATTTTGGGGTTAATATTTGGACCATGTATAATTAAATGTTTATTACAACTGATAAAGAAGCGATTTGACACCACAAAATTGCTAATCTTAACGCAAATGACTCCGCAGAGGGAAATAGAGAAATTGTAAATAGAGAAAGTGTGATATTCCATCCCATGATCATAACTATGAAAAGGGAGTTGTAATTATGAAAATTGGAGGACAAACATTCAACAATAAAAGAAAAGGGGGGAATTGTCAAAAAAAAAAAAAAAAAAAAAAA
>NW_024968058.1:0-597 GCF_019238085.1 Lagopus leucura
GGGGTGGGGGGGTTGTTTTGAGGGGTTGTGGGTCGCGCTGGGCGCTGGGAACGGAGGATGGGGCTTTGCTGGGGTGTCAGGAGCCCCATGGGGTTCATCAGTGGGTGGGGGGTTAACGTGAGAGTTGGTAGGAGGTATCTGGGGCTGGGGGGGTGGCTGCAGCAGCGGGTGGGACCGTAAGAGAGGTTTGGGGGATGTAACAGGGTGAGGGCCGCCCTTATAGAATTAACTTGGGGGTGGGAGATCTTTCCAGGAGTGGGTGGCATCATATGAAGGGCCTGGGGTGGGATGAGAGAATGAGGATCTCTGTCGAATTCAGTGGGGAGGGTTGGGGTGCCTGTAGCAGGGGGTGAGCCCATAGAAATGGTCTTGTCAGGGGGGAGGACCCTGCCATGGGTTCACATGGGGGTCAGCAGTGTCTGCAGTCTTAAGTTCCAACTTAGGAATGTTGGAAGGGTCTGTGGGGAAGGGAGGAAGAGGGGAGTGCAGGGGGGCTCCCAGGAAGGGGATTTGGATCCAGAATGATCCACAGGGGCTGTGGGGATAAAGGGGTCTGTGAAGGGTGGGGAGAAGCAGGGGGGTCCTATAGGATGGGGA
>NW_024968058.1:607-1204 GCF_019238085.1 Lagopus leucura
GGGGTGGGGGGGTTGTTTTGAGGGGTTGTGGGTCGCGCTGGGCGCTGGGAACGGAGGATGGGGCTTTGCTGGGGTGTCAGGAGCCCCATGGGGTTCATCAGTGGGTGGGGGGTTAACGTGAGAGTTGGTAGGAGGTATCTGGGGCTGGGGGGGTGGCTGCAGCAGCGGGTGGGACCGTAAGAGAGGTTTGGGGGATGTAACAGGGTGAGGGCCGCCCTTATAGAATTAACTTGGGGGTGGGAGATCTTTCCAGGAGTGGGTGGCATCATATGAAGGGCCTGGGGTGGGATGAGAGAATGAGGATCTCTGTCGAATTCAGTGGGGAGGGTTGGGGTGCCTGTAGCAGGGGGTGAGCCCATAGAAATGGTCTTGTCAGGGGGGAGGACCCTGCCATGGGTTCACATGGGGGTCAGCAGTGTCTGCAGTCTTAAGTTCCAACTTAGGAATGTTGGAAGGGTCTGTGGGGAAGGGAGGAAGAGGGGAGTGCAGGGGGGCTCCCAGGAAGGGGATTTGGATCCAGAATGATC
Source organism: Lagopus leucura (assembly GCF_019238085.1). Lineage (NCBI taxonomy): Eukaryota > Metazoa > Chordata > Aves > Galliformes > Phasianidae > Lagopus > Lagopus leucura. The sequence goes on from NW_024968058.1 coordinate 1,135, forward strand.
CACAGGGGCTGTGGGGATAAAGGGGTCTGTGAAGGGTGGGGAGAAGCAGGGGGGTCCTATAGGATGGGGA
>NW_024968059.1:0-2416 GCF_019238085.1 Lagopus leucura
AAAGGTAATACACAAAGCAGGTCTGATACCTTATTTCATGCATGATGCCTTTTTTCTTTTCTTCCCTAAAGATAAATTCATCCTCTTTCTTCACTTCTCAGATCTCACACAGAGACATTTTTCGCATCTATCACTATTAGTAAGCTATAAATGGGCAGATATGGGGAACAAAGTAGGTACCTCAGCAGGTAAGCATTTTTCCCCTACTCCAGGGAAGGTTATGGAGCAGATTGTCTTGAGGGAGATCATGCGGCATGTGCGGGGTGACCGGGGGGGGGATCAGGCCTAGCCAGCATGGGTTCGTGAAGGGCAGGTCCTGTTTGACCAACCTGATCTCCTTCTATGATCTAGTGACCCATCTGGTGGATGAGGGAAAGGCTGTTGATGTGGTCTACCTAGACTCCAGCAAAGCCTTTGGCGCTGTCTCCCACCGTATTCTCCTGCAGAAGCTGGCAGCCCGAGGCTTGGATGGGTACACTCTTGGCTGGGTGAGGAGCTAGCTGGAGGGCCAGGCTCAGAGAGTGGTGGTGAATGGAGTTAAATCCAGCTGGCGACCGGTCCTGAGCGGTGTTCCCCAGGGGTTGGTGCTGGCGCCAGTCCTCTTCAATATCTTGATTGATGACCTGGATGAGGGCATCGAGTGTGCCCTCAGTAAATTTGCAGATGACACCAAATTGGCTGGAAGTGTGGATCTGCCTGGGGGTAGCGAGGCCCTACAGGGGGATATGGACAGGCTGGAGAGCTGGGCTGAAGCCAATGGGATGAGTTTCAACAAGGCCAAATGCCGGGTCCTGCACATTGGCTACAACAACCCCAGGTGACGCTACAGGCTTTGGGGCGGTGTGGCTGGAGGACTGTGTAGAGGAAATGGACCTGGGGGTATTGATTGATGCTCGGCTGAATACGAGCCGACAGTGTGCCCAGGCGGCCAAGAAGGCCAATGGCATCCTGGCTTGCATCAGAAACGGCGTTGCAAGCAGGAACAGAGAGTTCCCCTGTACTCGGCACTGGTGAGGCCGCACCTCAAGTACCGTGTCCAGTTTTGGGCCCCTCACTGCAAGTAAGACATCGAGGCCCTGGAACGCGTTCAGAGGAGGGCAACAAAGCTGGTGAGGGGTCTGGAACACAGGCCATATGAGGAGAGGTTGAAGGAGCTGGGAACGTTCAGCCTGGAGAATAGGCGAACGGTTGGACTGGATGATCTTTTAGGTCTTTTCCAACCTTGGCGATTCGATGATTCTATCTATTCTGTTTTCAAAGCACAGTTTGAATACTATGCTATATATATATCTATATGCTATTTGCTATATATATAATACTAATACTATAAGGTATCGGGCTGTTCACAGAACAGAAAAATGTAAAAGATTGAAAAGTTGCTGACTAAAGTAAGCGACTTACATTCCGTACCTAAGATGAAGACTTGACAAAAAATAGCAAGTGACCACATGATTCAAGGCTGTACAATAATGGATCCTCAGTAGCACATGAATAACATTTCATTGGGAAATATTAAATCTAGCATTTGCAAAAATTTATGTGTCTGACTTTGCACTTTAATACTACTATTTCTCTGCAAGAGTTCTGTTATCTAGTTAGTACATGAAACAGGAATACTATCAGTGACTGACAATTATGCAGGAGTATTCTTGTTAAGTATGGCAATACACAAGGGTCTGAACCCTTCTTTTTTTTCTTGGCTCCAGGCTTGCTTTTTGAGCTATTTTTGGGGATAAGACTCTAACTGACTTATCCAGGAGGTGACTGATGAATGTCACTGTGTGGCAATCAACATAACTTTGTGGACATTTGAAAGCATTTCCTTTGGAGGTCTTTGCCTTCAGAAGAGAGTTCTCAGGAGCTTTTACTAGCAGAAGAGCTGGCCTGTGAGCAAATAACTCCAGCTTCGTGTGGGAGATTGGGGAATTATACCATCATACACTGTGAAAAACAGGATGCAGGTGAGCACCTCCCAGCTCCCTCTTCTTTGCTGACAAGGTGTGGAAGATGGGAACCAAGGAGTTTCTGCTGAGATCCCAAAGCCAGAAGCTGCCACTCCAAAGAGAGCTGACTCGATCACTTTGGACTTATTTATAGAAGTTGGCACTGTTGCCACTGTTGTCATCATCAACCAAACAACAACCCTTGACAACCCACCACTTCTGAAGATCAGTGTCCGAACTATGAACCAAACCTAGTGGTGACTATCTCTCTCCTGCTTTCTGCAAAGACTCCTTGCTTTTATTTCCTGTCTTTATCACCCACCTTCCCTTCCCCATCTCCTTCAACAACTAGGATTTGTAGTAATCTGGCTGGGCTAACATTTCACCCATCGTCCCCTAATCTCGCCATCAGGCATATGTATATTAAAAGAACCTTCTCTCCCTCCCGTATTAGGGAGACAAGGGTACCATAT
>NW_024968060.1:0-2285 GCF_019238085.1 Lagopus leucura
TGTAGTCGAACAGGGTCGACAGGGGCCCCTCGGCCCCTGGGAAACCATGGCAACAAATGGCCTGAAGATAAGAGAGAAGAACAAGAAAGACCAAATAAGGAAGAAAAAGGACATTCCACAGGTCTATTGGCCAGGAGACGACCCTGAGGCATTCCACCCTCGAGTAGTTGCTAGTAGTAACCAGATAAGGAAGTTGTACGTGGAGTCAGAGGGGCGTAGACGAAGTTGTACAAGGCTATATAAGTTTCTGTCGTGATCAAATAAACGCCATTTTACCACCCACCACATTGGTGTGCACCGAGGTAGATGGACAGACCGATGAGTCCCTAACGATTGCGAACACCTGTATGAAGCCCTTTGCAGGCGGAAGGCTTCATTTGGTGACCCCGACGTGATCGTTAGGGAATAGTGGTCGGCCACAGGCGGCGTGGCGTTCCTGCTCTCTTCCGTCTCCCTTGGGGAAGGAGGCGATGACCCTAGTACAGGGGGCTGCGGCTTAGGAGAGTGGAAGCTGGGTAGCGTCGGAGGGGGCTCTGCGCGCGAGCCCGCTTAACCTGCCGAGGACCCAGGAGACCATCGCAGGAGGATCCCGGTGGTCTCGAGATCCGCGGGAAAGTGCCCGGTGGAGATCCGCGGGAGAACGCCCGGTGGAGTGACTATGGAGGCCGTCATAAAGGTGATTTCGTCCGCGTGTAAGACCTATTGCGGGAAAAATTCTCCTTCTAAGAAGGAAATAGGGGCAATGTTGTCCCTTTTACAAAAGGAAGGACTGCTAACATCTCCCTCAGATTTGTATTCCCCGGGGTCCTGGGATCCCATCACCGCAGCGCTTTCCCAGCGGGTGATGGAACTCGGAAAGTTAGAAGAGTTGAGGACCTGGGGACTGGTTTGGAGGGCGCTGAAGGCAGCGCGGGAGGAACAGGTTACATCTGAACAGGCGAAGTTTTTGTTGGGCTTGGGGGGAGGGAAGGTCTCCCCCGCAGATTCCGCAGGAAAGTCAACCACTGAGCCTCAGGCCGGCGAGAAGAAAGGGAAAACGGCCGCGCAGCAAGAGACGAAGATGGCGCCGGGAGAGGTGACCACGCCCAAAACCGTTGAGGCGATCGCGCCTAAAACCGTTGGTACATCCTGTTATCGTTGCGGGACAGATGCTGGCTGCAGTTGCGCCACCACTGCCCCCTCCGCCCCTCCTCCTTATGTGGGGAGTGGCTTGTATCCTTCTTTGGAGGGGTTGGGAGGGCCGGAGGGGGAGGGCGTGACCACGTCACCGGCGGGGCGGGACAGTACGCCCCGAGGGGTGGAACAAAAGGCGGAGCTAGGACGCCCTGATCCGGCCCCTGGGCCAGCCCTGACTGATTGGGCAAGGATCAGGGAGGAGCTTACAACGGCGGGCCCGCCCGCGGTGGCCATGTCCGTTGTGATAAAAACAGAGGGACCGGCTTGGACCCCTCTGGAGCCAAAACTGATTACGCGATTGGCCGACACGGTCAGGACCAAAGGTTTACGATCTCCAATCACCATGGCAGAGCTGGAAGCTATTATGTCTTCCCCGCTGCTGCCGCATGACGTTACGAATCTTATGAGGGTCATATTAGCTCCCGCCCAATATGCTCTGTGGATGGATGCTTGGGACGTCCAGCTGCAGACGGTCGTAGCGGCGGCTACCCGAGACCCTCGACATCCCGCGAATGGTCAAGGGCGGGGGGAACGAACTAACCTGGATCACTTAAAGGGCCTAGCGGAGGGAATGGCCGGGAATCCTGAGGGCCAAGCCGCGCTTTTGAGACCGGGGGAGTTGGTTGCTATCACGGCGTCGGCTCTCCAGGCGTTCAGAGAGGTCGCCCGGTTAGCGGAGCCTACAAACCCTTGGGCGGATATCACACAGGGGCCATCTGAGTCCTTTGTGGATTTTGCCAATCGCCTTATAAAGGCGGTTGAGGGGTCGGACCTTCCATCTTTGGCACGAGCCCCCGTGATTATTGACTGCTTTAGACAGAAGTCACACCCAGATGTCCAACAGCTTATACGAGCAGCGCCCTCCACATTAACGACACCAGGAGAGATAATTAAATATGTTTTAGACAGACAGAAGGTTGCTCCGCTCACGGACCAGGGAATAGCTGCGGCCATGTCGTCGGCCATCCAACCCTTAGTCATGGCGGTAGTCAACAAGGAAAGGGACGGACAGAGTGGATCGGGTGGTCGCGCCCGGGGGCTTTGCTATTCCTGCGGATCTCCGGGGCATTACCAGGCGCAATGTCCCAAAGGAAGGAGATCGGGGGGTA
>NW_024968061.1:0-15080 GCF_019238085.1 Lagopus leucura
CGGCACCAAACGGCACCAAACGGCACCAAACGGCACCAAACGGCACCGGCCACACGGAGCTCGGGGTGCCCCCCGGACGCCGAGGTGAGAAGAGCCGAGCAGTGTCAATTCACAACTAGTTTAATGCCAGTTAGAACGCTTTACATGGAAAAGTTACAACTCAATACTTGTTTCTGTTCCTCTTTTTTTTTCTTCTTCTTCTTTCCCCCCTCCCCACCACACGATGCTGTATATCTAACAACGCCACACGGTCACAGACTGTCACACAGACTCCGGGCTGCCCCCTGCTCACAGACAATACAGATGAAGGCTTTCCTCTTTTCCCTGCTCCGTAGGGGCAGCAGGAAGGCACGCAGCCCCGCACGCAGCCCCACTCGCCCCCTGCCCCCCTCAGCTCCCACACAACAGCTGAGCCCCCACCCCACACCCAAGCAGCCAAGGGTGGGATCTGTGCCCATCAAATCCACTCAGTGCTCCACCACCACGTTTAACAGTGCCAAAAAAAATAATCAAGGAAGATGCATCGGGAGGCCTTCAGAGCGAGCCCGAACCGAGTGCTGTGCTCCTGCTGCCAGAACCGGGCGGTTGTGCCAACATGGGTTTGTAGAACAACACCGCAGTGATACAGGAGGGGCTGCTGGAGGCGGCGGCTCACAGCCGTGCAGCCACAGAAGCGCTGCCCCTACAGCCTACAGAACAGGTCGAGGTCTGTGTACACAGCCAGGGAAATCCCGAGCAGAGGAACAGCCAACAGAGGCGCTGCGGGAGGGAGGGCACAGCGTTGGCACACAGACACGGGGAGACAGAACAGGCTGCTGCAAGCAGAACAGCTTCTCCTTAAATTAAAAGCAACAGGTGAGCGCTTTGCAGCACAGCCCGCAGCACTCAGCACCCCGGGCGCAGACACAGACTCTCTTCCACACAGCTTCAACACCAAAGAAAATCAACAGGTCCCCCGGCATCGACGAGGAGATTAAAAAACAGAAAGGAAAAAAAACACAAAAGGGCACCAAATCCTGCCTGGCTTCGCACAGAGAGCCTCCCTCTCACCCCGGCGCGGCCTTTCCCCCCTTCCTTCCAGCCACAAGAGGCCGGGCTCCCTCTGAAATCAACCAGACCCCACAGGAGTGGTTTTGTTTCTCAAGCTCATCGCAACTGCTTTTGTCCTCGGGAGGCCATCCTCAGGAACCAACCCAGCACGCAGCCGGGGAGCTCCGCCTGCACATCGCTTCGCTTTGAAAGCCAGTGTTTCGTTGTTTTGTGTTTGTTTGGTTTTCTTTCCCCTCTCTGTTAAATAAAGGACTGGCCTAAAGCACACCACAGCCATTTGAAGCTGCTCTGAGCGCATGCCCTCCCAGGTGAAGCCTCTTCAAAGATGTTACATTTGGAGCGGCTGGTAAACGGGCCAGAACCCAGCAGCCTCACGGAGCAGCACTGTGGTACCTGCTTCATTCGGAGGAAACAAGTGGTTCTCTGGTGCAACGGGGATCCCAGGCTCTAACGAGTGCCTTTAGATAGCAGAGAGGCCAAGGCTCAGCCGGGGCATTGCCCCACAGGGGCAAGGATACTCTCGTCTCTCCTAAGAGCTTACAACACAGCAGTTGGGATGGCCTTGGTCCGCTCTCAGTGCTCCATGTAAACACGTTTTCTCCAGTACAAAAGAAAAAACAAGGGTTGGAGGGCGCCGCTTTGACCTCTTCCACCCGCACCCCTTCGACAAAGGACAAATCCATGAACCTTGGGCAGTTCCCTCCCACCCCCCACCCCCCAGCCCCAGCCAAACGCTGTCCCAGCGCCGTTCACAAGCACTGTTTAATCAGTGCCTGTGGCTCCGTCCTCCAGGCCCAGCGGGGCTCCCTCCCCTCCCGGCTGCTCTCTGGGGTCCCATGCACACCAAAGCAGTGGTTCCATCCTGCTGCGTGAGGCTGGGCTCTCCTGGGCCGCAGCGTGGGGGGGTTTTACCGTATCCTGGTGAAGAGGTTCAGAACGGATACGGACTCCTACAACAAAAGGTAAAGCAGCACTGAGCACTGCAGAGCTTCAACCGCCACCACCACGCTGCCAAGGCATCTCAGGGCACCACATTCAAAGTCCAACACCAATATTCCCATGTGGTTTTTTTCCTTCCCCCACCCCCCAACTGATAACAAGGAGCGTGGCAGGCAAGCGTGCCATTCCCACATCGGTGTGCAGTGCTGCAATGCTGCACCACAGCCCCACACCAACAGCCCTCCTCGGGGCCTCAGCGCTGCTCTCTGCGCCACACGTGGGCACAGCACACTGCTGCTACCCCCAGTCACCACTTGCAGCAATTAAGCAAGGAGCTGAAGGATAATAAAATATGAGGACACCGTCAGCTGACCGCATCCCAGCAGCAGTGATGGATGGCGGTGGGCTCAAGGTGAGCACAGTTCCAGGGCAGCTGGCAGAATGATGCCTTGTCACGCTGCCCTGCGTGTGCACAGCCAGCCTTTTATTGTGTCTCATGACTGCAAAGCCTTTTATATTGCAGCCTAGTTTAACTCTTAATTGCAACCATCCCTCAATCCGCAGGGTGAGGTTAAAGGACCCAGAGGTGAGGCTGAAGAAGAGAGCAAACAGCCGGAATTCCTGCTGCGGCTGCACACACCCTTACCTTCGTGGAGCGAGTTTTACTGAAGACGTTCCAGAAGCGCAAGGTTTCGTCTCCAGCTCCTGTCACGATGGCCTCCCCGTCTGGGGACATCGCCTGCAGCCAAGAGAGCAGCCCTGAGCCCCGATCGCATCCTTGAGGTTGAAAACAAACCTTGACTGGAATGCATGAGATTCGACTCGCCTTCCCCGTGCCAGCTATAACTGCGGCCATTCCTCCCCACATTACAAACGTGTGTTGAGGCAGGAAGCTGACAGAGCTGGTAAATGCCACTCATTAGTCAGCTGGGTTGGAATCCACCTCGCAAAACACTATCAGCAGTATTTATCACCTGCCAGCACTCTGCCAAAAGCCCAATGTAAGGTAAGCAGGCAGTTAATCCACCCGGATCTCCTACCTACACCAGGTGCTTTGATATGGAATTAGGAAGGCTGAAGGCATCGTGTCATTCCCTGCTTGCAGTTACCAACAAACAGTGACCGTGCCTTATGGGAATGAGGAGAGATCCTGTGCTTCCCTCTGAAGAGCTCTGGCAAGCTTTGCTGTTCATTAATAAAGCCTCACATTTCCATAGCAGTAAATCAAAGCATCCCTTGCAGGCAAGGAAAGCAGGCAGAGCTTTTCTCATCGCCTGCAGGGCTGCGCTCACACATCTCCACCACGAGCAGAGGCAGCTGGCAGCGCTCATCTCAGCACACGTCCAGCAGCTGCTCTGGAAACACAGCCACTGCTTACCAGGTACAGGACTCTGTACGAGTGCCCCGTCAGCTTGGCCACTTGAGTGAGGGAGGGGTATTTCCAGACCAGAATCTGGTTCTGCGAGTAGCCGTGGGTGCTCACCTGGAAGGAGAGAGGGAAAGGGAAGAGAGGGAAAGGGACGTGGCGCTTCCTACCCCGAGGCAGCTCAGCAGCGAGGGCGGCACACAGGACTCACCAACTCATTGGCGTGCTTCGACCAGGCCAGGTTGCACACCTGGGAGCCGGTGTCGATGCACTGCAGGGGCTGCCCTGTCAGCGTGTTCCAGAAGCGGATGCAGCGGTCAGCGGTGCCGCCGCCGGAGGCGAGGAGGCCATGCTGGTGTGGAGACCAGGCGATGGCTTTCACTGCAGCCAGGTGCTCTGTGTATTGCTGCACGGGGCTCAGGCTGGAATGGTTCCACACGAGGAGCTGGAGGAGAGGAGAGGAGATGTGAGCACAGCCGCACCACAGTCGCGCGTCCGCAACACCCACAGAGCACGAGAGCTGCTCTGGGATTGATGAGGGCGGCTGGGAAATGTGATGGCTTCCCACAGCTCCGCCCAAGCACAGCCAGCCCGGCTCTCTCAGCCCTGACCCCCGTCTCACTCGGGCACTGAGCCCAGCTGAGGAGCCACCGGCCCACAGAAGCACTCAGGTTAAGCTCATGAAGCCAAAGATCCGGCATCTCTGAACAACACCTCAAAACCTTTTGTCTGTGGGGCCGCACTGTTCCAACACACAGCTAAAAACACAGCTCAAATTCGTCTGCAGACACCCTGACAAGGAGCTCGGTACAACCATGCTGTCGCACTGGCTACAGTCACTACCTAGCAACCCGCTCCAAAGGGCTCCGAATGCTGCTGCTTTGGAACAGATGCTTCCTCCATATGGCACTCAGTGAGACACAGCTCTGTGCTGTAGGTATCAGAACTTACACAGCTCCTAAGCTCTGTTTCCTTCTGCATGCATGAACATTATTCACTGTACGCTACCTAAACCAAGTCAGGAAGCACAGCTTAGCCTCACTGAACTCAAAACCGAGTCAAGCTATGGATTTAATTAGCCAAACACAGGAGCAAAATTAAATTTGCCTCTTTAATATTATTAGAGAGAGAGGACTGAGGAGAAGCTTAGCGTGATTTACAGCTGGACACAGCCCAGCAATTGAAATAAGAGCCCCTCCACACTGCAGCTGAAAGAAAGGGGGGGGCTGACAGCTCTCGGTGAGGATGGAGAGATGCTGAGCCTCACGTGAGCAGCACTGAGCGCCGTACCTTGTTGTCATTCCCCCCAGATGCCAGGAGCTGGTGGTCTGTGGACCATTTGAGCCCGCACACCTCCTGCCTGTGGCCCTGGAGCCGCCGCTCCGACTGCAGGGGGGGGGTCCTGATGTCCCTCTGGAGGATCATTCGGTCTCTGCTCCCAGAAGACAGCTGGTCTGCGTTCCATGCCAGGGCACCTGCGAGAGAGGGAGGCAAGAGGTGTGAGAGGGCGTTTTGGGGGCCCTGCAGGCAGAGCACAGCTACCAGAGCTACGAGAGACCAACCCCATCTCACAAGGCAGTAAAGCACAAAGGCTGAACTCAGCAGGGATCTCACAGCCCCAAATCGTTCAGCATTCAGATTCAATGCCTCTGATAAAAACAACAACAAAAACAACAACAACAACAAAACAGTCCCTGAAATGCACAGAACTGGAAATCTCAGTGTGAAGCTGCTGCCTGCAGGGCTGAAAGCGGAAGCAGGTGGCAACGAAAAGCAGTGTTGTAACCAAACTGAAATGCCTCAGACATGGAGGAAACACCTGCTGCAAGAAGCACTCAAACACCACCACACTCAAGATCAGAACACCACAATTACTAGGTGGCAACATTTTCAAGGCAGCTCAGGACACAGCAGGACATAAATATCAGTTGTGGGGCTGTTTGAAGCTCTGCTATTTCTAGCAGATCCCTGGTAGGAGAAGAGTAAAAAAAATAAATCCAGGAGCTAAACATGCAGGATCTTCCACCTCCCACCTCCTTACCAACTCTGGCCGTGTGTCCCTCCAGCATGGAGAGCTTTTTTCCTGCAGCCGCATCCCAGATCTGTACAAAGCCCTTGTGAGTGCCAACAGCTACCAGAGTCCCCTGGACAAACAGAAAACCACCATCAGTAAAGCTATAAGCATAGACAGATGTAACACAAAAAGCTATATGCTCAGGAAAAGCCTCAGGATAAATCCCATGAGACGGAAAGCATCCAGAGCTCTTCTATCTTCCATCTTCTCCCTGCTGGAGAGAGCCACGTAGCCAGGATGGAACATATTTGTTGTAGCACTTCATTGTGGAGAGCTAGAAAAGTGACCTGGCTCTTTCTCCCTCCCATCTCTCTTATTGAATACCTCAAAAGCCACAAAATCCAAGAGGTTTCTCTCTTTACCCCCTCATTTAGCAGAGACAGATTTAACTTACAGCACACAGGGAATTCAGGGCAATACAGAAAAATAAACCAAAGCAGCTAAAACTGGTGAGGAAGGGCCACCCAGCTCCAGCGATAGCATTTAACTTTCAGTTGATGTTACAGGTTGTGTCATACTGACCCGTTCTGACCAGCCCACAGATGTCACAGAGTCTCCTTCCACAGAGAGATCACACAGCCGGGTCACCTGGCAAAATAAGGCACCATTAGTTTGAAGACACACCAGCAGGTGCTGCTCTGATGAGGGAGTGGCTTGGGACAGAGCACTGCAGACACCGGGCTGCTCACAGTGCATTTCCACAGCTCTGTGCCTGGATGACACCTGCAGCAATGGGTTTCCTACTCTGCCTTTACCTGGCTGGTGCAAGCACTCCATAGGTAAACACACGTCCCGAGGCCAACGCTGAGCACGTTCAGAGAGGACCAGTCCACCAGGTTCAGGTAGAAATCATCCTGCAGTTCTGGGGCATCCAACACTTTGAAAGGAATCTTGGAGATCTTCCGAGTTGGTTTTCGAGGCGACCTGAGCAGCTTCTGACTATTTACAGACAGAAAAACAACTACAGGATGCTGCACGCCACAGCAGGCTGCACAGATGGACACAGCTGCTCTCCAAAGCAAGTCTACATTTCTACAGAAACAGAAAGAGGCAGTAAAACTCCTTCCAGCAGATAAGAATAGAGGGAATTGGGTTCTGCCTCTGCAAAGGAGCTCGGTAGCAAAAGGTGAGCTGGCTGTGGTTGCTCCGACAACACATCCTGCAGATGTAAGCAGGCTGGACACCTGCACAGATCCCTAGAGAACTTGCCTGTCCATATTTATTGCCTTTCTCAGACTTCCAAATCCAATCCAAGCGGCAATTTCAATTGCCTTAAAGAAAAAAAAAAAACAACCCTAGAAAACCCAACCCTTCCCTCCTTTGTGTACAGTCAGTAATACCTTTTGTTGCTGACAGGAGACAAGGAATACGGTGAGACCTCATTGCCATCGTCTGGACTGGAACGTTTGGTGCTGAGGGAATACTGCATGAAGAAAGCACAGCTCAGCACACCAGGAGTCAGAGGATCCCTCACAGAACAGGCACAAGTGCCTGGCAACCTCCAACACCCACTGTCAGTTTTTCAGTCTCCTCAGTTCCCCCCTGTTCTCCGTGTTCCAGATGTACACACACACAAAGTTAACCTCCACTGAAGTCTGAGGCCTTGATTTGGTCACTTACAGTTTGGGAGCGGGTAAAAAACCTTCAGTCCCACTCAGTTTCCTTGGCAGTACAGCAATAGGAAGCACACAGCTCACTGCAGGTGCTCGTACTGCCTTTACAAGCAAACAAATTTTGTTCTCAGCATCTGACATAAGTCACAGTACTAACTTGCTTTCATCAGCAGCTTCACAGAGCTGTGTGCCTTGCTCCCCTCACAGACTTACAGCCTCCCTTCATCTGAATGCAACCAACTTACAGTGAAGAGAGATTTCTTCTCCGGAGTGGAAGGCTGCAACCTCCTGTCCTCTGTCTGTGGGTCCTGCACTTTCTCAATCCCTGCTCCCAGGAGCTCGTTCTTCAGCAGGGCAGAATAAGCAAGGCCATCTGTGAACCCAAACAGGAGGTGAGGCAGGGCGTTTTGGAGCCACAGAAGCTCAGCAGAGACCAACAGGCCCACAGCCTGTACTCTCACAGGGCTCCTTAATAAGCCTGGGATTCCCAGTTATTAATTCCCAGGAATTACAGCTAGTAGTGAACTCCTTCCTCTCCCTCAGAAAAGTGCTTTGTGACAATAAATCACAGAACACAAACGTGCCCTTGCTTCCCAGATGCCCATCAGTGGCCTGCTGAGCTGACCTGCCATTCACTCCCATTTCAAGATGCATGTTTTAGGACACCAGCATGGCTTCAGGCACGAGCACCTGAGTGCCAGCATTCACCTGGCTCCTGAGCTTGGCACCAAATGGATATAAAAGCTGCAGCTGTGGCTGCCGGCGATAGAGAGAAGGTCTCACCTTTACCATTGTCTGATGTAGCATCCTTTGCTTTTCTGTTCTGACTTGGTGATTTTTCATTTTCCTGAAAGGGGAAAGCATGCAATCACCCTACAGAAACCTCTGGGTGTAGAATAGCCAGCAGACAGCAGGCTGCCACTGTGGGGTAGAAGATGCACATTCAGAGCAACTCTTCAAAAGAAGGTATGAGGCCGTGCTGCAAATGATCCACACAGCAGCTCTGGACAAAACGAGGCCCACCTTCCTTATTCAAAGGTTTTGAGAGGGGAACAGAGCTTACATTTATTCTGTGGAAGTTGATGCTCCAGTTGGCCCCTGCTCTCGAAGGAATGAACCTGTCTCCGTGTTTACTGGGAGATGACATTGGAGAATTGGAAGGCGTCAGGGTCCTTCTCATCTCTGCTACCTGAATTAAAGAACGAGAGAGATGAAGGAACACAAGCACTGATCTCAGCAAAGGGTCTGAAAGACATCACAGAGGTCACATCCAAGCTAAATATGCCTAACTAGAAGGGTGAGGCACCTGCTTATCCCCAGAACGGAGCTGCTGGAGAGGCCGCAGCAGGGCAAGGAGCCTGCTGTGTGAGCTGCAGGTACCTCACCTGTGGGCACAGCTTTGGTACAATAACTGATGTTGGAGAGGTCCCCCAACTCACTCCTCCAGCCTGTCAAGCTCCCTCTGCCTGCAGCTCCGTCCCAGGTACCTCAGCACCTTCCCCACAGACCTGGGGAGGCTGCACCACCTCCACCCCAGACCGCCCACCCTTCATTTCTGCTACGGCAGAGGTGAGGGAGACTACCAGCAGCCTTGCTGAACTCAGCATAAGTGACTTTTACTCCCCCCTCTCCTCCAGCAAGTGAAACTGTGCTGTTGCAGAAGGCTCCCAGGAAGGTCGGGCATCATTTGCCCTTGTTAAGTTGGCGCTGCTCCCTTCATGCCTGGAAATGTCTCCAGAAGGATTTGCTCAGGGACTGAGAAGCGCTGATGCTGCCTTCCCCTGCTCTCTAGTGCCCTCTTGGGCTACTTTGGCCTCCAGTCCTAAGGCTGTTCTGTCTGTTAGCCCCCAATATTTGCACTCTGCATGCAACTGAGACCATTTGTGAAAGGCATCATCACGCTACATCAGCACACCTTAATCCATTTCTGCAACCCAAACTGAGCTCGTCTGTGTCAAAGCACCGTTACTGGGCTCCTCCTAATCAGGAACTCACACCTGCTGACAGCCCAACAACAGATGGGTCCCCACGTCTCCCAAAGCTCCACAGGAAGGAAACACAGAGCAGAGCTTCACACCCAGGCAGAGGCCAGTGGGTGCAGACACTGGTACTCACACAGGGCATGGTGTTCTCATTCTGTATGTTGATTTGGCGCAGGAGCCGTCTCTCATAATCCTGGTCCATGCTGGAAGGAACAGGGCTGGGGAGTGCAGCAGTCTCAGGGCTCTCTGCTCATGAAGTCCAATCAGTAATTAGTCTGCTGCAACACACAGGGAAGAAAACGCCCCCCAAATATTACGACACCTCACTCAGAAGCTGAGGACTGAGCCCCCAGCCTCTGCTTTGCCACTTCCCACGTTTCTCCCATACGTTCTTTTCAGAGGCAGCCACCAGGCTGAGCAGTGATCAGCTTCCACCAAACAAAGCCAGCCACCAGGGATGGCATCACAGCCAAAAACCCCTCGCAAGCCTTTGGCATTTTCCAACGATGGAGTCAGAAATACACAGTATTAAAATCCCTCATCACATCCCACGTCCCTCCTCGTTTTCAGCTCGTTTCTCACTACATATCTTCCACATCCATCTTTCAAGCCAGCAAGACCTCTCAAACCAAGGCTTTCCAACCAAATGCATTTTTTACACCGTGAACAAGAGAACAGCAGTGTGCAGAACCCACATGAGGTGCACGATCCGTCAGGAGGTGCCACACACGGGAAGTTTCTTCTCCAAATGGCTCAGCTCTGTGATGCAGATACAGACACGATCCCACCACACAGCAATGTGCTGCTCTGAGCTCTGGAAACCCAAGGCGTGGGCTCAGAGAGCTTCACACACAGCAGCTCCAGGCTGTACAAATATGGATTCTAACCCCAAACCTCACCCTCAAGGGTGGCAGGGAAATTCAACAGCACACCAAGAAGACGAGGTCTGTCCTAGGAGGAAGCCACGCTATTCCTGCCTCCCCAGAGCCTGTGCAAGTCCGTGCATCCTGCAGACAGCCCCAGCCTGCCGTGTGCTCGCTGCCACCAGCTCCAGGGTGCCCACGTTCCAGAAATGCCCACTTCTAGCTGGCTCAATTCAAGCTGGATTTGAAAAGCAAAGCGCTGCAAGGTGTAGCTATAATATTTTTGCCACCTGCCTGCATTCAGCCTTGGGGTTCATTGCAGAGCCAAAGCTGGAGGTGCTGCAGATCCACACCAAGCTGTGTGCTATCTGTGCCTTTTTACACCACCCCCTCCTGGCAGAGCAGAGCCCAGCCTGCAGTTCAGTCCTGAGGTGACAAACATTTGATGCTGTGCAACACACTGCACACCCATCAGTGCTCTGAGACCTCACAGAGCCCCACATCAGCTCCCTGCACCCACCTGAAGGCTCTGTGTCTGCTTTTGGCCCTAAAGACGTGGCAGAGGGGCTCTGACCAGCACAGCACAGCAGTGCTCACCTGAAGCACTCGGGGCAGAGCCCTGGATGAAACGTGAGGAGCAAAGAGCCTCACAGAACAGCATGGAGCTGCAGGTGCCAGGAAACACCTGCAGGAAACCAAGGGACAGCGGCACCTCTGAAGGAGCCTTTGAGAGCAACAAACAGCACACCAGCAGGCTCCTCGGCGTGCTTTTACAACCCCAAGGACTTTCACCCCACCAAATTCCCTTTGATGCATGACTTCCTTTGAGAAGTGTTGTTCTCACTGCCTCCTTCACGTGAGCAATGCTCAGGTATCACCACCACTGGTAGGACAGATGTTCTCCCAAACCCTCCTTCTTTCCACGCCTGGAAGGAAAGGAGGGAAGCCAGCATCTGCCGCACTGTGCTCCCAAGATAAGCACTTCCAGCTGCTCACCTCCTCAATCGTGCAGCTCACCAAAGCTGAATTGCAGAGCTCAGCCTGAGAGAAGAGCAAACCCTCCTCACTGTTGCACGCAGAGCCAGATCCCCAGCCGAGGGGCTCCCAGGTTTCCTTCCCAGCTTTTATTCACTGAGGAAAGCTGCAGGTTCGCTCCTCGCCCTTCCCAGATCACGTTTTTCATTCTACACACATCTCACTGCAGATGACAGCAGCGGGGTTGATGCAAGCAGCCACGACAATCACACACACAGCAGGGAACCTCTCAAAAAGAAAAAACAACAACCAGCATCACCATTAAACCCCTTTTTATCGCCTGCAGGCAGCAGTTCTGTCTTCCTTTCACCTTTTCACCACAACGCTTCATAAAGTAGAGAGCCACGCCTGCTCCCAGGGAAACCAAAAACAGTACAAGGTCTGCAGCAGCACAGGAAGCCACGGGCTGGGAAACACAGAGGGCGACGGGATGCAATGAGCTGCGGGGTCAGTGCTGTGTCAGCCCTCGCCTGTGGGTCAAGTTCTGCACCTCATTAGCAGGAAGGCTCCTAACAGGTTCACCTCTGACGAAGGCAAAACAAACAACAGAGGCCACAGGAAAAACAACACCACCACCATCACCACGCTCTCTGGTTTTAGAGATGCAATAATTAACAAAGGTGTGTTGAGAGCGTTTGCGCAGCTCTTCCTTTCCTGGCTCCATGAAGCGCCGAGGGCTGCAGTATGGATCAGGTTTGGCCCAGCACCCACCAGGTTCTGTCGCCTCCCTCTGCTGCTGCACATGCAAGGAAGCAGCTCCTGCCCTGTGCACAGGCAGAGGGGAAAGAAACATCCCCTGTGTGGTGCTGCACGCTGTACAGGAGCTGGCTCTGGTGGTCGCACAAGGACGCATCAACGCTGCAGGGCTCTGCCTTCAGATGCCCCCTCTCCCAAAATGCCAACGGCCTGGAGGCCATCGCCCGACCGACCAAAACTCACACGGCTCCTCTGTGCCACCACAGCCCTGCATTCACCTCCCAGCCGAGCTGCTGGCAGCGCCGCTTAGGATTTGGGGATCAGGTGCTGCACTGAGGATGGAGTTCATCCACGCCAAGCGTCCGAGACAACAGAACTGGAGGAAGCAAGACAGCAAGCTCCCCGCGTCCATTCACAGCACTTCACAGAACCCTTCAGGGCTTTTTTAAAGCAGTTTGCGTGCTCTGCCCTGCTGTCACACCCTGGGAACGGAGGGAAAGCACTGTGCCTCCTCAAGGCCCGGTAACCTCCCATGTGCAGCACTTATAACCCACAGGCAGCCTGCAGCTTGTTTTCCCCCACAGCTCTTAACTCCGGTCATTCAGTTTCATTTCTAAATGAAAACAAAACCTCGCGAAGCGCATTCACCTGCTTATCTCCCCTTATGCCTCACAACAAAGTTATAAGCAGCTGTTAAGAGCACCCAGCTCCAGATAAAAGCTCTGCTTTACCGAAAGCCTTATTGTGAGTCACTGCTCTAAAAGCCAAGATTAAAAATTTACCAGCAACTCTGTCCACGAGCCCCACTGAAGACACGCAATTCAAAGTGCTTCTAAGCTACTGGAAATGCAGCACTGCCCCCTGGTTAATTCACTAAAATGAAGCCAAAGGATTCAGAAAATGCAGTGACTTCAGTCGACAGCCCCAGAATATTCTGCTTCTGCATGAAATAATGGTAATAAAAAAGATCAGTCTTTATTATGAAGTGTTGTTGCCAGCAGGGGAACAGAAAACCTTGGGCACAGAACACCAGGCACCATCATTAAACACCCTAACTCAATAAGAGTGAGCACTTCACAAGAAAATGAGCACTATGCCTTCAGGAGAGCTATAAATCACAGGAAATCCATCTGAGCAATAAAGCCCATGGCATCTCTGATGGATGACTCTGCTCTGACAGCTGCCTCCCCCTCTTCCCACACACAGGAGATGCTTTTAAGACCTCAACCCTGTAATTCACCCAACGTATAAACTATTTCCCTTTTGGAAAGCATCAAGCCATTAAAAAATAATAACAGAGGGCACAAAGCATTGCTCAGTTCCTTCAGACCACTAAAAGCTGTCAGAGCACCAGCAGCACAGCCCCAGCTTTTGCTGCACGTACACACGCAGCTCCTGACCACAGTTTCTGTCCCTGCTTCCTCGCTCTCTCACCAGAGCGCACACCACAAGCTCAGCTGCCATTCACCACCGTGATACGATTGAGGAAGCTGCCTCACAGCAGCAGAGCTGCTTTCCAGGACTGGCCAAGCCTTCCCAACAAGGCAGCAGAGGGCAGCTACACGAGGGACGCACCTTGGGCAGCTCAGACAGATGCTGACCAGGGGACAGATGTGCTGCCCGTTACCTGATGAGCACGGTGAGGAGAGAGCAGAATTCTGCAAGCAGAGGCTCAAACCGCCAACGGTCTGCAGCCCCACACAGCTCTGTGGCAGCAGAGGAGCCACAAGATGATTTCTCAGCTCTCCCACTGAAGCTCGGCCCCACGTTTGGGCCACAGAGGAAGGGCACAGCTTGTTACAAGGCCCAAGGGCCCTCAGAGCGCGGGGCACGACGCGGGGCAGCCCCGCCCGGCCCGGCTCCACCCCGCCAGGCCCAGCCCCTCCACAGCCCGCCCCGCCAGGGCGCACATCTCCAGGGAAACGGCCGGCCGGTCAGCCTTGGGGTCCCACCCGCTCGGACCCAGCCCCCCAGAACCGTGAAGGCAGCCCCAGGCCCGGCCGGCAGGCCCACCCGCCTACCTGCCCACCGGGTCCGGTCCCGCTCCGCCTCCGCCCGTCACCAGTGCCGGCCCCAGCGCTCCCGCAATATGGCGGCCGCTGCCGGCCGGAAGTCCCGCCCCTCCGCGCGGGGCACGACGGGAGGCCCGTCCGCCTATTCGAATAAATACAGGAAGTACCAGCGGGCGTTGTTATGACAACGGCGCGGCCTGCTCCGATCTGCGGGGCCTCGGCCGGGAGCGCGCCCGCCCCGTTACTCATTGTTCCTCCGCCGGGCTGCGTTTACAACGAGCACTAATAAACGGAAGCTAAAGACAGCCTCGATCATTCCCTTAAAATAAAACCAAATGACACGGAGCGAGTGAGGGAAGCCCCGTCGTGCCCCCCCCTCTGCCGGCCCGCAGCCCGACCTGCGCCGTACCCGCTCTCCTCCAGGCCGGGCCGAGGCGGAGCCGCCCCGCCGTGACCTTGCGGCCGAATCACTTCCAGGGCGGCGCAGGCTCTCGATTTGAAAATGCGGGAGCGGCTGCTGGTGCTGCTGTGCGCTTTGGCGAGGCGGGCGGGAGGGCGGAGGAGGGCCATGGCCGGGCGTTGGGATGGGCCGCAGCGGCGGGCGTGGATCCGGCATTATTACAGCCAGCGGCAGAAACGGCTGATGACGGTGAGGGGCGGAAATGGGGACGGGGAGGTGGGGAGGGGTGGAGATCACAGGGACACAAAGGACGGGGGTTGGGGAATGGGGCTGTAAGGGTGAGCACGAAGGGCTGGGGGTGTAGAGGTGTGGGGACACGGAGGTGATGGAAAATGGGGCGTGGAGAGACAGTGGGAGGTGAGGGGGCACAGGCGAAGCGTGGGGATGTGAAGGACGCAGAGGTCACAGGGACACAAAGGACAGATGGTGAAATGGGGAATGTGAGGCTGGGCATGAAGGGATGCAGAGGATACAAAAAATGGGATACAGTCAATGGGGGGCGGGGGGAACAGTGATGTAAAGGAGGGGCACGGGGGGCATAAAGGATGAGGGATCAGAAGGATAAGGGACAGGAGGTAAATGGGTCACAGGGACACAAATAGCGGGGATGGGGACACAAATGATGGGGGGGACACAGAAGAGGGGGGTTTTGAGCATGAGGGGCAGCAGTTGCAGAGGGGATACAAAGGACGTGGGGGCACAAAAAATGGGATGTGACTGATGGAGGACATGAGGACATAGGGAGATATAAGATGGGGTGTGGAGGACACAAATAATAGACTCAAAGGACGGGGGACAGGAAGGACACAGAGGGGACACAGCGACACCAAGGGTAGGGACCAGGGGGACAAAAAAGGACCGGGGACCTGAAGGACATGTGAATGAGAGCCTGGACACAAAAGGCAGTGCACAAAGTACAGAGGAAGCAGAGGATGTAGGAGTGTGAGGGAGAGGGGTTGTAAAAGATGCAGAGATCACAGAAATGTGGGG
>NW_024968062.1:0-6458 GCF_019238085.1 Lagopus leucura
CCCTTCCCTTCCCTTCCCTTCCCTTCCCTTCCCTTCCCTTCTTTTCTTCCTCAGCTGACTGTTCATATTTGCAGATGTTATAATCTCACCACCAAAACCTAGGCATGCTTTGGAGCATAGCTTAAGAAGGAAGACAGACCTCAAAAATGTCACTGAGCTCAGAACTAGCAAAACAAAACTCTGTCCATGCTTAAACAGGATGCCACTGGAGAACTGGGCCAAATTAAACGGGAAGAATATTCTTTGTATTATGCAGTTCATGTAGTGCTTTGGGTTTTTCACATCTAGAAAAAAATTTTAAAAAGACCTCTTAGTATTTATTTTTCCTTTTTTTTTTTTTTCTTGAAGCCCATAATGCAAGCCACTAACCATTTTCAAAGTAATTGTTTTCCTCTTGCCCTTTTCTCTCCCACTTTCATCGCTCTCTGAGCGCTGAGCCAAGTGCTTAGTGCTGTGTAACGAGGCACTGTATTTCTGTGGTGCTACCTACAGTTGAAATACCAAATTTAACTTGTAGATGGCAGACTGATTAAAATACTCTTCTTGATTTCTTTTCAGTACCACCAACCAGCTTTCATCTATTTGTATTGCACCAGAAGTATTAAAGTTTATATTGATTTGCAGTGAGTATGGATCTGCACTCACTGTTTTCTTTAATTTTCAAATAGATCTCCAAATAGATCTCCAGGGCTTACCTGCATTTTAAGCCCGGGCAGAAACTTTTATAAACACACAATTTTTTTTTTTAAATAGGCATTAAAGAAAAAAAAAAAAAAAAAAAAAAAAAAAAAAAAAAAAAGAAGAAAAAAAAAAGAAGTCATTTAATGAATGGATTTCATGATCAAAACCCATATTGATTTCCTGCTGTTGGGAGCCTACAAATGGAATACGAGAGCTGTTTCTACTGCAGGCAGAAGCAGAAATAAACAGGGAAAATGTTTAAGGTCTCATTTTGCAGAAATCAAAGTAAAGGGAAACAAAATGTTAGCCCAATGATGTTAGCATGGCAGGATTCAAATCAAAGCCTAGCAGATAGGCAGTGATGACATGAAGTTTTCATGCGTCTGTAAACAAGAAGGATTGGAACATGGGTGCAGAAACTCTTCACCACCAATAACACCATGTACTTCCTTTGTATTGGATTGCAGTCTTGGTCACTGGAAAAAGAGCATCTCCTTCAAGAGAAAGCTAATCTCTTACGTCCTAATCTGGGGAGTGTTGTAAATCTGCCCCACAATTTTTTTACTAGCACAGCAAGTTCCTCTGCTGTTTCCCACCCAGTGCTGTATCTCTCAGACTCTATAGTTGGCCAGTTATTTTAAATGGAAATGACATTTCTTCTGTATGATGCTGAGCTTGGAACGATTTTTTTGTCATTGCTATTATTTGGTAGAAAAAAAAGTATACGTAGCTCTCTTTCCTTCCTTCTCATCCTCTACTGCCTTTCCTCTTGGTGTTATTCAGAGCTCTTGTAGCACTTGTAAATAGTTGGTGCAGACTTGCTTTCTGACACTGCGCATAAAGTGGAAAATATTGCATGAAAATGCTTCATGTTTAATAAAGGTTAAAAATTACATGCATCAAAGCTGAGTTTAAGTGAGATGAAATAATGCTTAACCTAAAGATGTGAGACCTCCAAATAGGCCTGCTAACTTCAGTTGGCTGCAGTTTTTGTAATGAATTGGAACCAAATTCTGCAGATTCAGAACATGTTTTTAGAATGTCTTTCCAGAAGCTGAGAATCAGGCTTTCAGTAGTGGAATAGAGGAGAAAATTTCCATAACCTTTTGTAGGGTAACACACATTTATAATAGATGGGTATGTGAAATGTTGGTGTTTGAGTTGCTTTTGCAACTGAAGTATGCAAGAAGTGGCAAATCAATGCCATCTTGGTTTTTGTGGTCAGTATCCTAAAGGATTTACAAACATTTTTCTGTTTAAAATACCTACCTGTGATTCTTTGTATTTCTCAACATTAGTCTCTATAAATTTTTTTCTTCAATGTTTCATCTCCCAGTGGGGATAACAGTACTGAAACTGTGAAGTCTGTCTTTTCTGGAGGAGAATTGCTTGGTGTTTCCTTTTAATTAAGGAAATTTTCAGGAACAGTTTTCTAATTGATTGCATCCTACATGGATAAAAACTTTTCAGGAGCTGGGAAACAGGACAGCAGATTCTACAATGCTGTACATTTGGCACTTCAGATATAGTGTGATTGTCCTCTACCTTCTCTTTAATTGAAGCACAAACTATTACCATATGCTAGGAATAAAAGCCATGCCAGATGTACTAATACTCAAAATCAACATCACTTGTTCCACTCCTCCCATCTCCCATGAAATGTGGACATCTGAATATTGAGTGAATAAGGGTTTGGTACTTTAGCCAACCAATACATTCCCTCATATATTATGGCTTTCTTCAACTTGAGTCTGTAAATCCAAGGAGAGAAAAAAAGGTAAACTGCCTGCCTCCTACGCAGCATCCATTGAAGAACAGAGAACTACATGGGGAATAAGCATAAGAAACAATTGAATGCTGGGCCCTCTTCTTTTAGTCTCCTCCTTATCTTGCAGTGCAGGGAGACCATATTTGTGCAGTATCTTATGTGGATATAATACTGAACCCTGGAGAGCACCATTCATGACCAGTTGCTAGCTGGATTTAACTCCATTCACCACCACTCTCTGGATCGTGCCATTCAGTATTTTATCCAGTGAAGAGTACCCCTGTCCAAGACATGAGCTACCAGCTTTTTCAGGAGAATTCTGTGGGAGACAGAGTCAAAGGCTATACAAAAGTCCAAATAGATTATATCCGCAGCCTTTCCCTCATCAGTCAGGCTGGTCACCCTGCTAATAGAAGAAGATCAAGTTGATCAAGCAGGACCTGTCTTTCATGAGACCATGCTGGCTGGGTCTGATCCCCTGGTGGTCCCACGTACGTCCCATGCATGCTGTGTGATTGTGCTCAGAGTGATCTGCTCCGTAACCTTCCCCAGTACTGCAGACAGGCTGACAGACCTGTAGTTTCCTAGAGCTTCCTTCTGACCCTTCTTGTAAGTGGGTGTCACAGTCATCTGGGGCCTCCCTGGTTGACAAAATTCCTGATAAAAGATGACTTCTAGCTCCCTCAGCACTGCTGAGTGGATCCCTTATGGTCCCTTTTGGTCCCATGGACTTGTGACAGTCCAGGTGGAGTAGCAGGTCACTGTTTCCTCCTGAATTATGGAGGAATTTTTTGAGCTCCCCATCCCTGTCTTCCAACTCAGGGGGCTGAGTACCCTGTTCTAACTATTGAAGACAGAAGCAAAGGCATTGAGATCCTCAGTTTTTTCCTCCTTCTTGGTGGTAATGTATCCCACTGCATTCAATGAAAGATAGAGATTCTTTTGTTGCCCAGTCCTTGGGCAAATCACAGTTGTAGTTGTAGTATGTCACTTCATGCTTTCAATTACCAGAACCTTTTAACCTCACACTTAGTAGGCAGTACTAATTCCACTCTACTACTATTTAATATATGCAACCTTCAGCTTTGTGGAGTCGTTCATCAGTGTTCAACAGAGCCCTATCATGGATCGTC
Organism: Lagopus leucura; assembly: GCF_019238085.1. Classification (NCBI taxonomy): domain Eukaryota; kingdom Metazoa; phylum Chordata; class Aves; order Galliformes; family Phasianidae; genus Lagopus; species Lagopus leucura. Next base: position 3,583 of record NW_024968062.1, read on the forward strand.
TCACAGCATGGGGCAGGAAATGCCAATGGCTTCTTTGACACTACAAACTGTCTGCACACCAGCCTGATATTTGTTTGTCTCAGGGCTTCAGCTGTGGACAAAAGCTTCTTTCATGGCCTGGCTGTGCTTGCAGAAATCATCACAACTCCAGCTGCCCATTGCGTGCTGTGAGTAAAGTGGCTCATGTGCGTTCCCCTAATATGTTTCAAACAAGCTATTGCTGCCAAGACTTACTTCTAAATCAGTTCACTTTAACTAAGATAAAATGAGCCATGGAACTAGTACTGCATATGTGTAGGAGGAGGAAGTGTCAAGAATTTGGATGCAGGGTACAGATGACAAGGTCTTATGTCAGCGTATTTTAGTATACGCCCACATATAAGTGAGCCTCTCTTTATCTATCCTTCAACTCTTCATCAAATGGATAAGAACAATTATTCTCACTTCTTTTCTGTTGTAAAATGAAGTTTCTCTGTGTTAGGCAGGAAGCTGACATGTGAAAAAGCACTAGAAGTGTTTTAATCACAAGGCGATTCAATATGGGAAGGAATCCTGAGACATAAATATTATATTCCTTTGGAAAGTTGTTGTGGTTGTTTCCAGTGTGATAAAGATGAGGAGAGTTCAAAATTATATCTGATGATATCTAATGATAACATTCTTTGTTTTTGTAGTTCTCATGTTTTTAAAAACAAGGAAAAGGAAAGCCTACAAAGATTATTTTCTTTGTTTGCTAACATGATGACTGAATTTTCTACAATTATACATTGTTTTTAGGACAACAAAATAGATAGGATGAACACGACCTTTTTTTTCTTTTTTTTCTGAAAGTATGTTATTTTCAACTTTTTTTCAGTTTCTAGTGAGATCTTGTCAGAAGTGGCCTGTTTTAAACATACCAAAGTTAATGGGATTGATGCAGACTGACGTTTTTGATTTTACTCTCAAATTTTCAGTAACATCAAAGTGATAACAAGTTTCTAAAACTATTAAGAAAAGAAAATTACAGGGCACCTAGATCTCCTTCCTCTTTCTCCTTCCTCTTTTTTCCCTTAGATCCTTACTGCCTTGACTTGGCTTGGAAAGATAGTTTTCATCTCAAGAGGCCCATTTGGCAGATTTGGCTTTGTTCAGCTTGTCTCTTTCATGTTAATTTTATGGTCAGATGCTTCCTTTTCCAATAATCCATTTGGTATTTTTAGCTCCAAATTGTTTTCAAAACTTGGTAATATTCTACCAGAGGTTATAATTAATCCTCTCCTGTTGCTCTTCAGAAGATATGTTTTCAAGGCTTTAAAAATGCAAGTACAGAAATGTAGAGACAGGCCATATTGTGGTGCCATCTTCTAAGAGAAAAATGTGTTCTCCAGTGACACTGGAGTTATGATAGCAGAAATTCAAAGACTTTCCATTTCTGTATTTTCCCAAGGGATGTTGAAATACTACATGATGTGGGAACAAAATCAGCATAGTTTGAGTACTTACCAGGTAATTTAAAATGCACAATTATTTCTTAACTTTTTAATCAAACTCTATTTTCACTTTTTTGGCTCTTATGACAATTTTTGATTCCTGCCTCCTTAAGAACAATTGCAAATGTATTATTCAGCTCACTATGCCTTAGACTAAATTCAGTTACAGATGGGCTTGTATCAGACATTAAGCTCAGGAGAGTTTGGGGCATGGAACTGGCCTGCAGCTAATGGCAATTGTGCAAACCACATAAAGGCCTCCAATCTTATGTCTGTCAAACACACAGTATGTTCCAAAAGTCACAGGGAAGATAATCACTTGTCTACAAATTTTCACCAGATAAAAGGACTTTTTATCCCTAATGTCCAGCCTCATAAAGTGTTTCCTTAAGGCTGTTGTTCACTAATTGCTCTTGAAACTAATTATGCGTATATTCCCTTATGTTTTCATTTGAGAAATTTCTCCTTACGTGCTTCAAAAAACCCTTCTTAAAAACTAATGCATAATCTCAATAAGCATTCTCTGTTCAGAAGTTTTTTCCTGGTCTAACAAAGCATGTACAAATTTTTCAAAAAGAAATAAGATAGTGAAATAAATGAGATATTTGAATGTTAGTTTCCCAAGTCACAGACACCACCTGTGTGTATGTTAACTCAGTCTGTGTCACCACCTGTTCCAGGAGCTGTTGGGTGCAAAGTGCCTGCACATCATGCACAATTTTAAATGTCAGAAAAGGGCAGTATTTCTTGTAAGTGAATAGCAAGCTGGATAGAAAAGAAAATCTGGTTATCTTTGCCCTTTGTTCAGGCTTAACTTATAGCATAGAATCATAGAATCATAGAATCACCAAGGTTGGAAAAGACCTAAAAGGTCATCCAGTCCAACCATCCACCTATTACCAATAGCTCCCACTAAACCATGTCCCTCAACACAACGTCCAGTCTTTCCTTGAACACCCCCAGGCTCGGTGACTCCACCACCTCCCTGGGCAGTCCATTCCAGTGCCTGACCACCCTTTCTGAAAAGTAATACTTCCTCATGTCCAGCCTGAATCTCCCCTGCCGTAGCTTGAAGCCATTCCCTCTGGTCCTATCACTAATGACACGAGAGAAGAGGCCGACCCCCAGCTCACTACAACCTCCATTCAGGAAGTTACAGAGAGCAATGAGGTCTCCCCTGAGCCTCCTCTTCTCCAGGCTGAACATTCCCAGCTCCTTCAGCCTCTCCTCATATGGCCTGTGTTCCAGACCCCTCACCAGCTTTGTTGCCCTCCTTTGAACGCGTTCCAGGGCCTCGATGTCTTTCTTGCAGTGAGGGGCCCAAAACTGGACACAGTACTCGAGGTGCGGCCTCACTAGTGCTGAATATAGGGGAACAATCACCTCTCTGCTCCTGCTTGCAAC
>NW_024968062.1:6558-12435 GCF_019238085.1 Lagopus leucura
GCCAATGGCATCCTGGCTTGCATCAGAAACAGTGTTGCAAGCAGGATGCCATTGGCCTTCTTGGCCACCTGGGCACACTGCTGGCTCATGTTCAGCCGAGCATCAATCAATACCCCCAGGTCCATTTCCTCTACGCAGTCCTCCAGCCACACTGCCCCAGGCCTGTAGCATTGCCTGGGGTTGTTGTAGCCGAAGTGCAGGACCCGGCATTTGGCCTTGTTGAAACTCATCCCATTGGCTCCAGCCCAGCTCTCCAGCCTGTCCAGATCCCTCTGTAGGGCCTCGCTACCCCCAGGCAGATCCACACTTCCAGCCAATTTGGTGTCATCTGCGAATTTACTGAGGGTGCACTCAGTGCCCTCATCGAGGTCATCAATAAAGATATTGAAGAGGACAGGCCCCAGCACCGACCCCTGGGGAACACCACTCACGACCAGTCGCCAGCTGCATTTAACTCCATTCACCACCACTCTCTGTGCCCGGCTCTCCAGCCAGCTCCTTACCCAGCCAAGAGTGTACCCATCCAAGCCTCTGGCTGCCAGCTTCTGCAGGAGAATACTGTGGGGGACAGTGTCAAAGGCTTTGCTGAAGTCTAGGTAGACCACATCAACAGCCTTTCCCTCATCCACCAGACGGGTCACTAGATCATAGAAGGAGATCAGGTTGGTCAAACAGGACCTGCCCTTCATGAACCCATGCTGGCTAGGCCTGATCCCCTGCTCATCCCGCACATGCCTCATGATCTCCCTCAAGACAATCTGCTCCATAACCTTCCCTGGCACCGAGGTCAGGCTGACAGGCCTGTAGTTCCCCGGATCCTCCTTACGACCTTTCTTGTAAATGGGAGTCACGTTGGCAAGCCTCCAGTCTTCTGGGACCTCACCAGTCAACAAGGAGCGCTGACAGATGATGGAAAGCGGCTCGGCTATCACCTCCGCCAGTTCCCTCAGCACTCTCGGGTGGATCTCATCTGGCCCCATCGACTTGTGACAGTCCAGCTGGAGCAGTAGGTCTCTGACTGTTTCTTCCAGAATCACAGGGGGGCTAGTGTGCTCCCCAGCCGAGATTACCAGGTCAGAGAGAGGGGCGTCCTGAGGATAACTGGTCTGACTTTTAAAGACAGACGTAAAGAAGGCATTCAGAACCTCCGCCTTTTCCTTATCCTCAGTGGTCACATTCCCAGCCTCATCCAGCAAAGAGTGGATATTCTCCTCTGTCCTCCTCTTACTGTTAATGTATTTATAAAAGAGTTTCTTATTCCTTTTCACCCCAGTGGCTAGGTTAAATTCAAGCTGGGCATACAGTGGGCCCTATTACTTCATGAAAGAGTCCTGAGGATCAGCATGAAGATGGAGCACTCCCCTGTGCCTATAAGTAAGGAGAGTGGTGAAGGCATCAACAGGGACTTCTGCTGCATGAGATGCTCAGCAACAGTGGTTGTTGCTCTGGGAAGGGTTTTCTGAGTGGAGCAAAGTCAGCCAGAGCCAAAGAATATTCCAGAATCATAGAATATCCCAAGTTAGAAGGGGCTCGTAAGAATCATTGAGTATGTCTCCTGCCTCAACAGAGGACAACCCAAAAATCAGACCATATGACTGAGAGCAGTGTCCAGACACTTCGTGAATTCCAGCAAGTGCTATGCCCACCACCTGCCCTTCGCACAGGTCTGTATCAAGCATCTCTAGCACTTTTTACCTACAGCTGGAGGCAATTTTCTCTCCTCCCACTTTCAGACCAAAACTAAAGCAATTTCCTTAGGAAAAAGGCAGCAGACATTCAGGCTGTTGATCACACATCTCCAGCAGCTGACACTTAGTATGCAAAGTAATTCTCACAGTAACTACTCATGAGAAACTCCTTCCTGGCACAAAGCTCCTTAGCAGAAGATTAGCACCATGCTGACCTGGTGCTAAATGGAAGTGCTCGCTAATAAAGTTAAATAAAGTTACTGCATCTCTCAGGCACAGGAGCAAGAAGTTATGTATAAAATAACGGCCTGCAGAAATTACATCCTTGTGAGAAAGACCGAATTTAAACATGTCTGTAAAAAATTTCCTTTTTAAAGCCAATTTGAATTAAATTAAGAAACAGAGGAGCAGGAAAAAGGAGGAAAACATATCCCATCTAGGTGCCCTGTAGTTTAATCCTCTTAATAGTTTTAGAAGACTTGTTACCACTTCGACAGTACTTAAAATTTGACAGTAAAAACAGTAACAACAAAAGCAGTCTGCGTCAGTCTCACTAACTCTTTGATTTAGTACTTTTAAAACAGGCTATTTTTGACAAGATCTCACTGGAAAATGAAAAACAATTGAAAATAGATAAATAAATAAAAGTCTTGTTCATCTGCTCTGTTTGTTTAGACTGTCAAGATGTAGAAGCTTATTTTTAAACTTCTCCAAAAGGTTGCTTGTATAATGTACTAAATATCACGGCGGTTTTCTGATTTAAATAGTTTACCATATAGAGCAGGAGACAAGAACACCTGAGATTTATAATTAAAGAAAACCAAACATCTATTTTGTTGTAATTATTCATAGCAACTGATGAAAGATATGTTGGGAATATATACAGGTGTGCTAGAGATAATTTCTCCATAACATGACCCTTAGACGAGTCTGTATAAATGAAGGATGAACCGGCTATGTATTGCTATGTAGGTATACGATCCCCTGTCAGAGTGCCTTCCTTTGTTCCTTAGTTGGGTTCCATGTGGGAGTCTGGGTTTCATATTGGTTTACTGGATAATAGAGGAGTCAGCAAGCTCACTCCTTCTTGGACTTACGAGTTTTCAGGATCATTTATTGTTCATCTATAGAAATCCCAATCCTCTTCTGAGTCCATAAGGGAAGGGAAATTCTACAGAGCTGAGAAGTGAGGTGAAGCTGTGATGGAGGGTTGCAGGAATCTCTAATTGGCTTTTTTGCATATACCATGTTGCTGCTGGGTTCTTTGAATCAAGTCTAAGGTAATTTATGGCTCTGTTTGCTTATACACATGGATTTTAGATTGTCCATGCAGCCTAAAATGTGAACTAAGTGTTCTTTTCTTGTAAAACAGTAAGAGTTCAAATAAATTTTGCATAGCTTCATCTTTGCCCTTTTTTTTTACAAGCAACAAGAAGTTGGAAGTTATATTTTATATTTGGCAAACTGTTTTGGCCACCCTCAATAGTTCTGATGTACGCATAGTAAAATATCTCAAATCGTGGTTACTGTATCCAACTCTACTGTTATGTGATGTTTTGCTTGCTTACGACTATCAAACTTAGGAGTTGAACTTAAGATTCCAAAAATGTCTGGGCCTTCATAGAAGAATATAAATTTACAGACTGAATAATGTTTTAAGCTCAAGGTAGCTAAATATAAAACTGCCAGAGAAAGCCATGCAGATTTTACATATTCACCTGTTTGAAAAGAAATGTTTCTGCTTAGAGAAACACTTCTCCTTAGATGAATTGAGTGCTGTTCTTTCTTACATACAAAGATAAATAAATCACAAGCTGAACAGTTTCTTTCTCCTCTTGTGATTTTGTAGGAATTAAGGAAATTAAGAAAGAAGGTCTGCATTTATTCTGGCAATGGTAACCAAAGCAGTTGGCATTTAGTTCTGTGGGAAGCTGGTGCATACACCAAAGGACAGCTTGTGCATAAGGAACTATGTAACCCCCAAAGCACTGTGAGTAATACATCTGAATTGTGAACTCTGTTATGCATATTTGTAGAGCTGAGTAATAAGGCAATACTAAGCAGTCCCTTGAAAACTGTGTGCACTCAATCTAAAGGGTTTTGTCTGGAAGGAATTATACTTCTGGCTTCAGGTTCTCCATGAGACAGAACAGGTAGCTGGCTACTTGTTTATCAGACTGGTCCAGAAGTAATATGCACTGTTGATTTGCAGCAGAGTTCCTTGATGTGGACTCAGGTTTCTAGTAGAAGTGTTCTTCCAGCAACTGTAGTGTCAGGCCTGTAGCTCCTATTTCATTTTAAGGATGTTGGCATCACCATCATAAATCTTTCTCTCTCCAGAGCACAGATGGCTAGTTATATTTGTTCAGATACTTATGACAAAGAAGGAGCTTGATAATTTTTGCTCTTGAAAAGAAAAGATATTAAACCACTTTGGTCTGCTTAATTACTAGTGGTTTTATTTTCTGTAACTATAATAACATGGAAATTAGCGTTAATATTTATCCTAAAATGGATTTAATGTTAATAATAGGCCTCACTGTTGTAGATTGATTCCACCGAGGAAGGCATTCCAAAGGCCAAACCTTAAATGTTTCCCTGTCATTTTGTTTGAGACAATCAAGAAAGTGTTTCTCTCAAATATTCCCCCTCAACATAATTCCTAATAAAATCTAATTTTGATTTCAGATACCACAGAGTGACTTGCATTTAAACAGTGCTTTTCACTGAAGTCTTAAAAGCCTGTTTATAGATAGAATGAGGTCATGACTTTCATTATACTCCTATGTGGTTAGAAAATATTACTTGTTCTTTTCTATAGATGGGGAAAGTTGGCAAAGGTCAGAAAAATGGTAAAGAGCTGAGATGGTCCCTGCTTAGTCATCTGGCTGTCTAACAGAATGTGTAGTCCAGAATTAAGTATGAAGAATTCCCACAAATCAGAATTAGATGTTTTAGATTCTTTAAAACATTAGAACGGTGGTTATTTATTAAAAGAAACTATGTAGGGTTGGTTTTAGTATGTGCGTGTGTGTGTTATGTGTTTTCTTACTAGATTTTTGGGAAGGTTAGAGTTGTTTTTTTTCTCATTCCTTTTCTTTTCCCTTCCCTTTCCTGTGATCTCTTGGATTTGGATAGCTTTCCTTGAAAAAAAATGAAGAAAAATTAGTTCTACAGGAGGGCTAGAGAAATGATTTCTCTTTTGTATGCTTGGTAGTAAACACGAGAAAAATAATTGAATTTCTGTTTTGCTTGAGTGATTCTCTCAGAGTTCTGGTGCTGCTATTTTGTATTAATTATTCAGGGAAACAAGAAACTACAACACAGCCCTCCTGTGTACCAAGCAAGCACAGGATAAAGGTCATGTTTGTTCTCTCCTTTAGGTCAACATATACTGACAAAAAACAAATGCTGACGTGAAAAGCCTTAACGGAAGGTAGTGAATTTTCCTTCTCTTTTTGGGGTGAGAGGAAGAATATTAACTTTTCACTGGTCCCAAATCTAGTTGGAGCACAGCTCACTCTTTCTGTGTGCTCTGAAAAGACCAGGGGGTACCAGGCATATGGGTAGAAGAAAACCTGTTCTACAGATGCCAATGTGGCTTTGACATGTGTGGATACAAACTAAGCAGCCAAAACCTTTTTGGGAGGGCAAAGAGGTCTCAGATTAGAGAACTGAATTTCCACAGCATTAGGCAACAGTTGAGGAAATGGTCTGTGTAAAATAATAGTAATTAATAGCAACATCAGAAAGAGGAGCCAAGAGAACAGTAGCACCTTTTAAAGACTGTACTACACTGAAAAATGAAGTCTTTCTTTGGAGTACTTAAATACATTTATAGTCAAAACACGCAAATAAGTGTTTGGTTTGAGGTTTTCACAGTGGCTATCCATCTTTCCCTCTTCTCTCTGCTGCTGTGATGGATTTGCTCACAACGCTGTGTCACAAGGTGGCAGTGCACAGCAGCTTTGCGTGGGGCGATTGCAAATCCAACCCCCAGTCACCCCGTAGTGTGTGACTTCGGAGTGCCCTTTCAGGTGTTAGGTTTCCTTCAGAATTAGTCTGAATTGAAGGGCTTTAGAAATTGTTGCAGTTGCAGCCTGAAGTTGTGTTTTCTTGAAAGGATTTTTATGCAAGACTAATTAAAAAAAAAAAAAAAAAAAAAAAAAAAAAAAAAAAAAAAAAAAAA
>NW_024968063.1:0-1469 GCF_019238085.1 Lagopus leucura
ACAGGACAATGGGGAATGGCTTTAAGTTAGAAGAGAGTAGATTTAGGTTAGATGTTGGGAAAAAAATCCTTCACTGAGGGAGGCAGTGGTTATGCCCTGGCACTGCTGTCCAGAGAGCTGTGGGTGCCCCATATCTGGAGGTGTTGACTAGGTTGCATGGGGCCCTGGGCAGCCTGAGCTGGTTTGGAACACCCAGCCCATAGCAGGGGAATGGAACTGCATAATCTTTAAAGTCCCCTTCAACTTAAACCATTTTCAGGACACTGAATCAAGCAGTTCCCTGTTCTCTGAGGTTGTAGAAATTCAAATGCACATCTTCTACTAGTGCAGATCATGCACTAATTACAGGTATAGTCTGGATCAAAGGCACATTCCATCGCTCTTGCGCTATGCTGCTACCAAAAGAAGAAGAAAAAAAAGAAAGCAAAGCAAAAAACAGGAAAGACAGAGAGTTTCTCCAAACAACAAAAAGCAGCATAATGCTGGAACATCACGGCTAGTCTTTCCTTTCCAGAGCTAGCAATGTCAAATTCTGTTACCAGGACTGAATTAAACAGACTTTGAATAAAACATGCAGACAACATCAGCAACATAGACTAAACCCTCATGTGAACGACTGTATCATTGCACTACAAAATCAAGCTGCTTTCCCCCCCATGTCTCTCTGGTCTCATGAATCTTGCATTACTGAGCACACCAGCTCAGCTTTTGCAATATAGACATTATTTGGGACAAATTTCAGTAGAGAGGAAAATAATGATTCCTTACAGAAATTGGTGAGGTGCTGGAACAGCTGCCCAGAGAGGTTGTGGATGCCGTGTCTCTAGAGGTGTTCAAGGCCAGGTTGGATGGGGCCCTGGGCAGCCTGGTCTAGTATTAAATGGGGAGGCTTGTGGCCCTGCATGTAGCACGGGGTTGGAGCTTCATGATCCTTGAGGTCCCTTCCAAACCATACTATTCTACGATTCTCTGATTCTATGAAATGCAGTTAAAAGAACGGTGTTACAGCTTTTCTGAGATCTCTAGAGAATACTGAGGAGTGATGAAATGTTTATATATGTGGTTTCCATCAGATTTCCATCAGATCTGACTCCAGTTTCATACTCTGTGGGGGTTCAAATCTGAACCAGATGTTTAAGCACCTCACTGCAGACAAGAAAGATCACAATAGAGTTAGAAGATCTTGGTGTCTCAGCTTAATTCCTATACGTAGATATCTACAGCACCTGATATCAGCAGTTACAGATACAATCCAGTCACGTGCCCATGTATTTGCACCTGCTGTACTGGCAGTTGATGGCCAGACAGACAAACAGATTGATAGCAATCTTAAGAAACAATATATGTCTACATGTGGGTAACTGAATGAAGCTCTGCTGCATACCCATCTCACTGAATTAAGAGATCTGTTTTTCCTACACATCCACTACACTCTACCACCAGACACAGGACAATTGGCAAAGTGGATC
>NW_024968064.1:0-1197 GCF_019238085.1 Lagopus leucura
AGCACCACATCCACACGGATTTTAAACACATCCAGGCATGGTGACTCAACACCTCCCTGGGGAGTCTATTTCAGTGCTTAAAAATCCTTTCCATAAAAAAGTGTTTCCTAATGGTGCAACTTGAAACCATTTCCCCTTGTCCTGTCCCCTGTCACCAGTGAGAAGAGACCAGCCCCGCTCTGCTGCAATCACCTACAAGTATTGAAAGAGAGCAATAAAGTCTCCCCTCAGCCTCCTTTTCCCCAGGCTGAACAGCCCCAGTTCCTCCAGTCTCTCCTCATAGGCCATATTCTCCAAGCCCTTCCCCAGCCTTGTTGCCCTTCTTGGGACCTGCTCCAGCACTTCCTTTCTATACTGACCTGCCCCAAACTGAACACAGTACTCAAGGTGAGGCCTCACCAGTGCCGAGTACAGGGGCAGGATTACTTCTCTAGTCCTGCTCAGCACTCCATTCCTGATACAAGCCAGGATGCCATTGGCCTTCTTGGCCACCTGGGCACACTGCTGGCTCATATTCAGCCCACTGCCCATCAGTACACCAAGGTCCCATTCCACCAGGCAGCTTTCCAGCCACTCCTCCCCAAGCCTGTAGGGTTGCCTGGTGTTAATGTGGCCAAAACGCAGAACCCAACACTTGGCCCTGTTGAAACTCATACAGTTTACAATGGACCATCAGTACAGTCTATCCAGGTCCCTCTGTAGTGCCCTTCTCCCCTCAGGCAGATCAACACTCCTTCCCAACTTGGTGTCATCTGCAAATTTACTGAGGGTGCACTCAATCCCCTTATCAAGATCGTTAATAAAGATATTAAATAGAAGTGGCCCCAGTACCGAGCCCTGTGGGGACACTGCTCATGACTGGCAGCCAACTGGATTTAACTCCATTGACCACAACTCTTTGGGCCAGGCCATCCAGCCAGTGTTTCACCCAGCAAAGCTTATGCCCATCCAACCCATGGGCAGCCAGCTTCTCCACTCCAGCTGTGGGGGACAGTGTCAAAGGCTTTACTGAAATCCAGGTAGACCACACTGACAGTCTTACCTTCATCCACCAGGCGGTTCTCCTTGTCACAGAAAGAAATCAGGTTTGTCAGACAGGAACTACCGAGCGTAAACCCATGTTGACTGGGCCTGATCCCCTGGTTGACCTTTAATTGGTCCATGATGGCTCCTGAGATTATCCATTCCATAACCTTC
>NW_024968065.1:0-7923 GCF_019238085.1 Lagopus leucura
GGAGCAGCTGAGCAGGCTGAGAGAGGCGAGCGTCAAGCTGAGATGTGAGTCAAGGGAACGCTAGGGGAAGAAAACTCTGCCATGGAACATAATGAAGAATAAAAAAATCTCACTTCCACTGCTTCAAAGATGTAGCAGCCCCACGGCAACTTTCATCAGGCAACTTGCATGTGCGACACCCTCATGACATCTGGAAAGCCCTTCTCAGAGATGCTCTGGGGCCTGGCACGGCAAATCACCCAAATCACGCGCGTGCTAAGAGCATGTCCATTTAAAACATTCAGATGCGGTACTTGAGAGGAAACAGAGACAATTAAAGCACTCTGTCTGAAGATCAGAGATCACTTCCTTACTTGGCCACACGTCCTTCATATTGCTTCACCTTCATATCTTGGTGTACATCCCAGTAGCCACATAACAAATCGGTAGGGCATTCATGGAGACTGTACCAGGGCTCAGCTAATCTTGTAACAGGGCGCCTTGCGATCCTAACAGTAGAGCTGAAGCAGCTCTCCTCTGCTTCCATTCTACTGCATCATACTATAGACAGCTAACAATAACCTTCACTTCACTTAGCAGCAACTCCTTACTTCCCACAATAGGAGAAAAAGGAAAGTTGCTGAAAAGATAAAAATGCACCAAAGAGGGAAGGACCTTATAGCCATGTTTCACTTATGCCCTTCAAAGTCTTTTTTCATGCCTGAAATTTGCTGTCAGCATTGTTCCTATTCTGAAAGTACATCAGTAGGATCTAAGGTAGGCTGGTATGGCCACAAGAAGATCCCTCTCTTGCTCCCACACAAGAATGAAGGCTTTCTTTCCTGGGGAACTTATTGACTCAGTTACCTCTTGGTATCACATGAGAACTCCTCTGTAAACCCAGGTTGCTGAGGGCACGTTGCTGCTCAGAGATTGCCTGCCTCCTTCCTCTAAGTGAAGGACAGGAGGGGCAGCTCCAGATGGCACGGAGACACTGCAGGCAGAGGGGCAGAAGCCTGCCGTGCTGCCTTCCAGGTGTACAACCATGTGTGACGCAGCCCAGATCGATGCACCTGAAGTACGGAAGACGAAAAAGGGAGTGGGGCATTCCAGCTTTCAGTCCAATAACATATTCACTGCCTTCTAGTGAAGTGTTGCTTTGTGCAGACTGTCAGTGCACATCCACCTAAGCCAGAGTGGTTGGACGTGCTGTGATTCTAAGGGCTTTCAAATTTTCAGAGAAAGTTCTAGATGAGTTGCAGCACACCTTCCCAGGGCGACAGCAAAGGCAACATCCAGTCCCTTGAGCAGGAGAGCTGTCAGTGAAGCTCAGCAGCCTGTTTAGGAACAATCTGTCGCTTTCCGTCCCATCCTTTAAATCGTGTGGGAGAACGTGAAGTTTTTATTTTCCTGTTCACGTTGTAGTGAATTTACAGAATATTTATGTTATTTAAATATTCTGTATGATGTCGTTGTTTGATTAAACCCTTGATTGCACTGTGACTCCCTAGTGGTATCAACTCTTTTATTTCAAATTGACTTTGCTGCTCCTTCTTAAGCCACGTTAGTTTTTTGTGTTATTTCTTTTTTCTTTTCTTTTTTTTTTCCAAGTACATGATATGTGTTACGTATGGATAAGTTCCTGTATCCAAGCACAGTTGTGACAAAATTCCTCTTACAAATTAACAATAAAAGCAAAAACGTTATGATTGAGCTACTGGAAATTCCACTACTGCTTCCACTTATCAACTGTAAAAGAAAGCTTTTGGCCAAGTTTTGTTTGTGTGAGCAGTTAGTGCTACGGTGGTTGTGTTTCACCACACAGAAGGGCAAGCAGATGGGGCTGACATCTGTGTGCACTGGTCCTGGCCAACACAAGGGATGAGAGCTTGGCCCTGAGCACCATCACAGTCTGAACTCCATGCAGCTGAACTCTAGAGTACATCGCATCCTTTGAATGTCAAACAGAGGTGGAGTGCATGTGCTCAGCAAATAAAGGCTCACAGCTCTTTAGCAATGTGCTGAGATTTGTCCCAGCTCTCAACTTCTACACTGATTCTGCACCTTGAGAATTGCAAGGATGTTACTGCACCTGGGTCAACTAACTAACACTTGGGTCAACTAACTAACTTAGTGAAACCTAGCGAGTTAGTTGTGTTCTGCCAGAGATTGAGTAAGTATGCCACGCTCTTCTAGAATAGAATCAAAGGTCAGAAGTAAGTCCACCGTAAGACAGTGAGATGGCAAAATCTCTTAGTTAACGTGAAAAAAACATCACCACCTCCCTGCCTACACTGGGCAGCACAGCCGTAGGCATACACATACTCATGAAATTTAAAGGGGACTGTGAGAATCCTTCTTTGTTTTTTTGGCTCAAAGCTTGCTTCCTTAGGTATTTTGTTGAGGAGGCACGTGATGGATGTTGTGTGGCAATCAACATCACTGTGTGGACAATTTTACATCTTTGGAGCTGTTTGCCTTCAGAAGATAGTGCTCAGGACTGTTTACTGGCGGAAGAACTAGCCTGTGACCAAATAACTCCTGTTTGCTATGGAAGGCTGGGGGATGATACCAATGTATCCTGCGAAGGCAAGATACAAGTTGGTGCCTCCCTGCTTCCTCTTATCTGCTGGCAAGGCCAGGAAGATAAGAACAAAGGAGTTTTCTGCTGAGATCCCAGAGCCAGAAGCTGCCACTCAAAGGAGAGCTGACTCAACCACTTTGGATTTGAGCTGTCACTGCAAAGACCGCTGATTCAACCGCTTTGAAGCATTGAAAAAGGGCCATCATCGCCATGGTCATGGTCCTCCTTCGTGGTCAACAGAACAACAATGCCCGACGACCCACCACTACTGAGGATCAAAGACGGAACTACGAACCTCATTGGATCCCTGGTGGTGACTGTGTCCCTCTTGCTGCCTATAAAGACTCCTTGCTTCTTCTATCTTTTCTATCGCCCTCCTTCCCTTCCCCATTACCCTAATTCATAATAGTGTCCGTCCTCCCCTTCCCCTTTTCCCTGATTAAGATTTGTAATAAACTGGTCGGACCAACATTTGAACCGTTGTTTCTTAATCTCACGCCAGGTATACAGATATTAAAAGAACCTCCTCTCCCTCCTTTAAATTGGAGCGAGACAGGGACATTCTATATACAGCTTTAATTTACATGAGAACAGCGTTCCTGTACAGAAAGCTGTTTATTTTGTTGCAATGATTTGAAATTCCTGCAGTGAATTCAGAACAGCACAACTGTAGTTCTCTTCCCTAGTGTGGGGCAGGAGCAGAATACAGCGAGGAATTGGCAGAATTTCCAAATCCTTCAAGGAACGTGCTGAATTCATGGTGATCAGCCTGCCCACATCACGCTTATTTGTTTCAGGATCTGCCACAGTGGTTAAAGAGGTTTAAATCCCGCATTGTACCTCTCACAGATCCTGGTCTCTTTACAACACGGACAAGTACTACGCTGGATTCAAACCAACAACTGTTTTCTTCACCTTGTCACGTAAACACTGCTTCTAGCATTATGCTTTCAAAGAACAATCTCTCTCTAAGATGACTGCCAAGCCCAGCTGTTTGTGAAACGGCTGCTGTTTTTCTTACCTTGTTCTCATCATGGGGACTTCAGGTAGAAAAATTCCTTAGGATTCTACAGTCAGCTTCACCAAGTCACATCTTCAAAAGTGGCTGAGCTTCAGCTAAGCTATATGGACAGACTCAAACAGCACTCTTCCGAGGAATTCAGAATTAAAGGGGCCCCTGACCTGAGAAACACAAGAAAAGGGAGAGGCTAAGACTTATTAATGAAAGCAAAGAAAGCTGAAAACCCAAAAGATCCCAAGGCCTGCATTCCTACCACTGACCTGTGGTGCAATGTTGGGAAAGTCAGGTAAGCCTCATTTTATTGGGAAGAAAGGTACTGTCAAGCATCAGCTGTTTGTAAAGCTGCTCTGAAACTGACAACAACCAGACTTTGAGTACTTCCTCCTGTTTCTCACAAGGACAAATTCTAAGCACCATCAAGCAGTGTACTCCTTTCTACACTTAGCACAGTGAAGACTTACTGTATATTACTTGATACTTGTGCGGAACGTAGAGTTGCTTGAGGGGAACACAGAGCCACATTTTCTTGTACAAGACACAGTAAAACTGTTGCATGGTGGCACTAAACGTGGACATTAAAGCAAATGTGTTCTTCATTAACAGGTTTGAGCTCTATGAACAAACCAAAAACTGAGCACCTTACTTACCTCAGCAACCAGATTCAATGATCCCAACTGCTGCATTTCCTTCTGTAGCACTGAGATACCCAGCAGAAATGCATGTCTGTGAAGCGATGGAACAGACGGAACAGCCTCCAGTGGGCCTCCCAGCTTCAGGACTCTCCAATTCCATCTGGTGCTCTGCACTTCCCAGACATGAGCAAGAACAACCGCTGTCCTCCCAGGCATAGGGCCCTGGCCATCACGAGGCAGCTGCTATCAGGATTTTCTACAACAGAAAAACAGGACTCAATTTGGAACAGTCAGCAGTGCTTACTCTAGTGAAGAAAGAGGACGTAGCTGTGAAGTAGCAGTTTATTTAAATGGACGTGCTCAGAAGGGCAAGTAGCAGTGTACTTAGAGGACGTATTTGGAAGGATAATTGTAGCAGTGTTCTTAAATGGATGTATTTGGAAGGGTAAGCAACAGCAGAAGGGCAACACCACTCTCACTTTTGTCAAACGCTGCTGCAGTGCTGTAAAAAACCGAGAGTCTTGATCTCTGGTCACTGCAAACTGGAGCATCTGTTGGCTGTTACACGTATGAAGCACCACTATAAGTGAGTTTGCTTGCAGGCAAGGCGTTAAATAAAAGAACAGCTTACCACTTAAGATCTCTACCATAACTTTGGACTTACTCATTTAAGTCAGACGGCCATCAGATTGGTCAGGCAAGACTTTCCCTTTGTGAAGTCGTTCTGGCTGTCTCGGATCACCCACTCATTCCTCATGTGCCTTAATATGTCTTCCAGGAGGACCTGATCCATGATTGATCTTCCCCGGCACAGAGCTAAGGCTCAGCAGTCTGTAGCTTCTCCTGCCTCCCTTTCTTGTCAATGGGAGGGATGTTTTCACCTTTCCAGTCCCTGGGGACTCTGCTTGGCAGCCACAACTTCCCAAATATGACGGAGAGTGGTTCAGCAGCCACATCAGCAAGCGCTTGAACAAATTCATTCTCACAAGGTACTCTTGCTCTTGTTCTGCCCTTACAGTGGGGTTAGTTTCCTCCCACTGCTCCCACCTAGAGGTTTAGGTTCAGGGATGTGAGAATCCTGGCTGCCACTGATGACTGAGGCAAAGAACACACTGAGTACCTCAGCCTTCTCCAGAGCTGCTGTAGCCAGTTTTTCTCTCTCATTTAGCAGAGGAGGTACACTTTCTTCAGCTTGTCTCTTCTGACCTGCATACCTGTAGATTTCCCTCTTGTTGCTTTCCGCATTCCTCGCCAAGTTCAGTTCCATCTGTGCCTTGGCTTTCCTAATCCCATCCCTGCAAGTCCAGATAGCATAGAATCACAGGTTGGCCAGGGTTGGAAGGGACCTCAAGGACCATGAATCTCCAAACCCCCTGCCACATGCACGGCCACCAACCTCCCCCTTCTTATGCTAGACCAGGCTCCCAGGGCTCCATCCAATCTGGCCTTGAACACCTCCAGGGATGGACGGGGCATCCACAGCCTCTCTGGGCAGCTGTTCAGGCATCTCACCACTCTCTCTCTAAAGAATTTCCTCCTGATGTCCAACCTACATCTCCCCTCTCTCAACTTAAAACCATTTCCCTTCGTCCTGCAGTTATCTACCCTTTCAAAGAGTTGATTCCCTTCCCCTCGGCCTGTCTTTGCAGGGAGGTTCTCCAGTCCTGTGACCATCTTTGTGGCTCTCCTCTGGACCCTCTCCAACAGCTCCCTGTCTTTTTTGTACTGGGGGCTCCAGACCCAGACACAGTACGGCAGATGGGGCCTCACAAGAGCAGAGTAGAGGGGGACCATCACCTCCCTGACCCTGCTGGCCACCGCTCTTTTGATAGAGCCCGGGATACCATTGGCCTTCTGAGCTGCAAGGGCACACTGCTCGCTCATGTTAAGCTTTTCATGTATCAAGACCCCCAGGTCCTTCTCCATAGGGCTACTCTCAAGGACTGCTCCTTCCAGTCTGTATGGATGCCTAGGATTCCTCCGGCTCAAGTGCAAAACTTTGCACTTTGCTGTGTTGAACCTCATCAGGTTCACTTGGGCCCAACTTTCCAGCCTGTTGCAGTCCCTCTGAATGGCATCCCTTCCTTCAACCGTGTCCACCGCAACACTCAGCTTGGTGTCATCAGCAAACTTGCTGAGGGTGCACTCAATTCCATCATCGATGTCACTGATAAAGATGTTAAAGAGCACCGGTCCCAAGACAGACCCCTGGGGGACAGCACTCGTTACCAGCCTCCACCTGGACATAGAGCCATTGATGACCACCCTCTGTCTGCGGCCTTTCAACCAGTTTCTTATCCATCGAGTGGTCCACCCATCAAATCCACACCCCTCCAACTTGGAGATAAGGATGTGGTGGGGGACCATGTCAAAGGCCTTGCTCAAGTCCAGGTAAATGACATCGATCGCCTTTCCCTTGTCCACCGATGCCGCCACTCCATCATAGAAGGCCACCACACTGGTCAAGCATGACCTTCCTGTGTTCTTCCCAGGTGATGCGCCCTTGCTTCCAATGTCTGTACTTGCCCTTCTTTTCCCTTGCTTTGACCAGCAGGCCCTTGCCAAGCCATGCTGCTTTCCTACCTTCCCTGCCTGCTTTCTTATTCTGAGGGATGGAAAGCTCTTGCTCTCAGAAAGGCATCTTTAAAGAATAGCCAGCTTTGCTCCCCTATCTTGTCTCTAAGGACTTCTCCAGCAGTCTCCAAGATTGCTTACAGGTCACCGTGCTGTCTTGACAGCAGATATTCAGGCAATTGAAATCTCCCATTACTACGAGAGCCTGCCAGCATGAAGGTTCTCGCAGCTGATGCAGGAAGGCCCCATCAAGAGGCTCCTCTTGATCAGGTGGTCTGTAACAGACTCTGACCACCACCTGTCTCTTATTGGCCCCACCCCTGATTTTCAACCCACAGGCCCTCTGCCTGTTCCTGTTTCTGAGGGGGAGCTCCTCATAGTCTATCCATTCCTGAACACGGAGTGCAGCTCCTTCAGCCCTCCCACCTTGTCTACCCCTTCTAAAAGGTTGAATGCCCTCCACAGTGGTGTTCCAGTTATGTGAATCATCCCACCACGTTGCTGTGATGGCAGTAAGATCAAGGTTTTCCAGGCGCACCACGGTTCCCAGCAGCCCTTCGTTATTCCCCGTGCTGCATGCATTGATACAGGGGCTCTTCAGCTGGGCTTCTGGACACACTACCTTTCCAGAGGAGCCCACCCACAAACCTCTGGGACACATCTGAGGTTTTTCCATACTGCTTCCTAAACTGACAGTGCTCCCTGGCTCTCCTCTGTCACACTGTACGTCCCCTTCCCTCATCAGCTCTGCGGTAAAGCCTTCATCGTGAGCCCAGCTAGCTTGCTCTCCTGTATATTCTTGCCCCTCCTGACTGCATCCCGTCCCACACAGAATCATGGAATCACCATTCGCGCTTTGTTCAAGGCGCTGCCTGGACCCTAGGAGCCACAGCCCTGGGCACCACACCGCTCGCACAACCAGCCGAGCAGAGACGAGGGGCGGCCCTCTCACCCCGCTCGCGCTTATCCTCCATCCGCTCCGAACACCGCTCGTCACCTTCTCCTGCCCGGGCCCCAGGACAGGGCCGCCCGTCTGTCCGTGCAACCACGTGACACCGGGCGTCAACTTCCCCTCTGTCCACCTAACACATCTCAGCTTGACGCTCGCCTCTCTCAGCCTGCTCAGCTGCTCC
>NW_024968066.1:0-243 GCF_019238085.1 Lagopus leucura
TAACAACAGATCCAGAACCATTTCTGAGTTGGAGCCTGGCTGGAATTAGAGAAAAGGAAAAGATTTGAGTTGTCAATGTTTAAATAAACACTATGCAGCCAAAAGAAAATAAATCAATCATATGACAAATCCATAAACAGATATGTTTGCAGGCTAGTAAACACTTGGCAGTTAAATTATAAATTCAAATCATAATTAATGGCTAAGGATAAATAGGCACTTTCATACAGAATGGTTAGAAAC
>NW_024968066.1:253-1935 GCF_019238085.1 Lagopus leucura
AACAGGGAGGAACTGAACAGAGTGCAGCTTCGTCTCTTCACAAAAGCCAAAAGGGGACTGGTCTGGTGTAAAATGCCTGGAGGGAAAAAACACAACATGGGAAGTCAGTAAGAAGCTATCATCTACTCCAAGCAAGTAAACAGCAACAGCTGTAACACCCAGAGTTGATGTTTTTTATACTCAACTATCCTTCATTCCTATTGCTAATACAGTTATCTTAGCAAGGCCAAGAAACACGTAGCACAGCTAGAGGCAACTACCTCAAGTTTTTGCAACCAAAAATCCTTTCTTTGCTCCTCCACAAGTCATGCATTCAATGCTGGGATCTGATGAATGTCACGGAGTTACCTCTAGATCTGTGTCCATGACAGGAGGAGACAGGCCCACAGGCCCAGAAAAGAGGAGGGGAGTGTCAATGGTTTTGGGCCTTCAGCCCAATTGTGTGACTAATGGGGCAGGGGACCCAGAGACCCACACCTTATGAAAGGGAAAAGGGGGAAGGGCAGGGAGACGGGCCTGCAAATGAACAGTGGCAACGATCTGAGGAGGAAAGTTAATTTACTACATTTGATATTGGAATGCGAGATAACACAATATAATACAATGTATAATTAGAACCGAGGCTAATAAATCAAATAAAATGAGACAGAGAGAGTGTCCAAAACCAAAGGCCTTATTGAAATTGAATTGAAAGCAAAATGGCTGGGGAGCAAGCCACACACACCGCCAGGCAGCACAAAAAAAGAGACCAGTCCCGTGACCTGCAAGGAGTTTTATCTCCCCCTCTGAATGCAAAGTCCTCTGGGGTATGCAGTTCTTCTCTTCTGAGAATCGGGTACCTGGAAAATTGGCAGTCCACAGAAATGGGGCATTAACTCCTTAACTCCCGGTGCTTTTCATGATGTTATGACGTGGAGTACCGATAACAAAAATGGTAAAGCCATGACAGTGCTGAACACACACTAAAATGGACCTGAACCATTATTTAACTTCTTTTTTTCCCCCCATCCCTTCTTCAACTGAACACAACGTAACATGGCGCAGCCCTCAGTCCTACTTTTCTTTCCTATTGCATCTCATCCTTTTCCTTGCTTTGCTTTGGAATTCACAGCTGGACTGCAATACCAATGCTTCAACAGTTTTAGATAAAAGTTTAAAGGATTTGATTACTAACAAAACCAAAGGTGTTGTTTTTTAGGGCTGAAGATACTTAGTAAACTCCCCGTTCCCAGCTGCACAAAGGGAGAACTTTTTTTTTGGTAAAAAGTACTTCAGTAACCATGGCTTCAGCTGGAGTTGAACCCCACAGAACAAACAAGCAGAAGGCAGTGCCTTGATCGCTGTCAGGACTGGAGATTATTTCTGACTGTCACATTTTGTAGTAGGCTTGTTGTAAATATTAAGAAAATTGCACACAAGTTACTCCAGAATAAGGTGTGTAAAACTGCTCTGCTAGTTTGGCATGAAAGTGTAAGAACTGGGGGTGGCCAAATGCTGGAAAAGGCTGCCCAGTAAGGAGCTACTCGAACTCAGCTGGATCGAGTCCTGGAAAGCCTAGTCCAGCTGATCCTGCCCAAGCAAGGAGATGTTAAGGAGAGGGACTCAGCAAGTCCCTTCCAATCTAAATGATTTTGTCATCCAGTATGCTGAGAAAATACCATCCCTCCTGATACATCACAAGC
>NW_024968066.1:1945-4528 GCF_019238085.1 Lagopus leucura
CAGAGGCTGAGTGCCTCTGCTGCAGGGACAGGCTGACAGCCGGGGTTGCTGGAGAAGGCTCCGGGGAAAAATGATCGTGGCCTTCCAATAGCTAAACAGGGCTTATGAAAAAGATGAAGAGACTTTTTCCATGCGCATGGAGAGACGTGACGTGGTGTAATGGCTTTAAACCGAGACAGAGCAGAGTTACAACGGATATAAGAAAGAAATTCTTCTCTCAGAGGGCAGCGAGGGCCTGGCACTGCTGCCCAGGGCAGCTGTAGGTGCCCTATCCCTGGGGGCAGTCAGGGCCAGGCTGGATGGGTTTGGGCACCTTGTCTATGGGAGGTGCCCCTGCCCACAGCAGGGGTTGGAACTGGACGGACTCTGAGGTCCCTACCAACCCACCCATTTTGTGACTCTATTAAAAGGCAAGCTGCTCAGTATAAGGCAAATCCAAAGCAACCTGTGCTGTAAACAGCCAAATAACAAATAAAAAAAATGTTGTCATTTGGTTGAAAAGGTTTTCAGAAAGAAAAAGGTAGCTATGATACAAGGTTGTGTGATCTTCAACACACCTAAGTTCCAGAAAACAAATCCTAATTGCACCCAAAAATGTTTTGAACTTTTCTATTTGGCTTTAAGTATTGAAAACAACCCAGTGTGAGTTGTCTGCGCTAAAATCCATTGTCCACCAATGAAGAAAACTCCATTTGATATCTTTCCCATCTGAAATTTTATTGACCTCTTTTTTTTTTTTTTTTTTTTTAAGGTGTAGTTTCCATTTCAAGAAGCACAAACCTTTTAAAATTTCTTGAATTACAAATGAAAGATTTTCTAACAGCTTTCTGCTTGGATAACCAAGATGTTATAATCACAATATAATTGCGTATAATCAATAGATATCAAGATGTTATAATCGCAATATAATCAAGAGAGTAAGGCAAAGCAGACAACGATCACAAAAAGAGAATAAGTGGAAGAGCTTACCCTTGGGTTGAGCTCACCAGAAGACACCAAAAGAGGGGATCTCCAGAAGAGATCCTTCCCCTCTGGTAGCCAGCTCTTAAATAGGTCCAGGTGCAGCCTGGCTCCACCCCTTCCGGCAGCACAGGTGAATTGCCTTCACCTGTGCTCCTCTGGCTGACTCATGGCTCACCTCAGGTGATCAATCAGAGGTTCAGGCCGTGACTCAGCAGTTCCCATACACTGCTGTTGATCTGATTTTTAGGTGGGAGCTAATCAGGTTAATTCCCACACATTGCAAGCAGGCAGTATGGAATGACATCACGTTTGAGCCTTCTTTATGAATGACAGTAATCAGCAGATTCTCAGTCTGAAAAAGTTCAATATCTGTACTTACCTCCATCCACCAGCTTTTCTGTTGTACTAACTTGATATGCGCATTGCTCTCCCCTGTCTGCACTATGCTGGACCAGGTCCAGTTTCAGGATTAGAACATCCAACTCTGTTGTTATCGCTATGTGCCTAGCGCAAAATGCAACTTCGGCAGGAATGAAGTTATCAGTGTGTAAAATTAAGGAGCGTTCACAGTCCAATACTGTCCAATTCTGGTTTATGACCAGGTATTTCAAACAGAACATGACTAGCTTATTCCTGCAGCCCACAAGAAGATCTCCATTTACAGGACAACATGAAATACACAGCGGAGGATCTGAAAGTGCCATTTCCACTATCGACATCTGCTCTTTTAAGGTTTCGGTGTACGACTCCTCCATCTTGTGACCCACCATCCGGACACAAACACGAGAACTGCCTGCAGACATGCATCGCCAGTTCACATAAGCTCTTAGGAAAGTTGCTTTGCTTTTCTCTTCAATCGTCACCAAATAGTCTCCTTATGGTAAAGCAGAAGGACTGTTAAGTCGTTAAAGAACACACGACAGCGTTTGAGCTGCTTACCTGCAAACCCAATAAAATACATTACAAAAAGTATCTTAAATTCTCAGCTCTCACATAGCGTTCCAGAGTACAGCCTTTACCGGGTTTTCTTCAATGAGAGATCTCGAGCGCAAATTAATTCGCTAGGTAAACGCACTTCACGTGCTGTTAAAGGAAAACACGCGGCTCCAGAGCTCCGACGCTACTTCGACGTGGGCCCACCGTAAGAGCAGCGCTCTTCTCAGAGGAGACGCCGCGGCCGGGCAGCAGCTCCGGGCTCCGCGCTCGCAGAGGCCACCCGCCCGGCACTGACCTGCACGGCTGCGCGCCATGCGCAGCACGGGGCCCAGGGTGGCGAAAGAGCCCAAGGGCTCGCAGCGGCCCTCGCGGCGTACGGCGAACACCTCCACCCCGCAGCTGGCCGCCGCGCTGGCCGCGAACAGCACGTCGCGGCCGCGGCAGAACTGCGCCGGCTCCTGCTTGCAGGGCACTACTCTCTGCGACCCGAACGGGTGCAAGTTGTAAAGCCGCACCATGGCCGCCGAACACCGGCACCGCTCGGAGGTTTCCTGCGGCGGCGCCCCGCCTCGCCACCTTCCGCCTCCGCGCGCCCTTCCGCAGCGCGCGGCGCTCCTCGGGGGCGGGGCGCAGGACGCCGAGCGCAGCTCCGTGCCCCGGGAGGCCCCGCCCGCCCCCTGGACA
>NW_024968066.1:4538-6433 GCF_019238085.1 Lagopus leucura
AAAAAAAAAGAACACACAATCTGTGAAGAGAAGCATCTGCTACTTAACTCCAGTCAGTTGCATCCAGTCCTTTTCACTGAAAACCATATGGCTTTCCTGAAAAACCAAACCCAACCCACCCAACCAGCCAGAAACAAAAAAACCACACCACAAAATAACTGCCCGCAAATAGAAGTTGTATTTTCTGCTAACAGTAAGAACAGGTAAAAAAAAAAGACCAATTTTTATTAGTTCATCAAAGCTTACAGTGTCCACAGAGTTGTGCATTAAAGGACACATAAGTATTTCATAGGTCAGTGTAGGAATTCAAAACATGACTATTGTAAAGCAGGTAATCTGACATTTTATTTTCCTTCTATCTAAGGTGGAACTGAGTGTAAGGGGGCACGCTGGTTGGAAAATTTTACCTTTTGTCTGCTGAGTCTCCCCATTTTTTTTTTTTTAATTTTATTTTTTTAAGTAGCAAGTTTGGTGCTTTTAGCAAATATTCTAGTTCAGACCAAAAGTGTAATGGCACTTACTACAGTTAGATAAATTGATAAATAGATAAATAGATAAATACAGTGTTACAGACACGTACACAAGTTTGTAATTTAATCTTTACGTTGTGCAAGACTAGATGCTACCAAAAACTGTAATTTCAAACGGTTCTTACGCAGCAACTGTGTGTGTAAACAGTAACAAAGAAAAAAATGAACAGTACAACATTTAAAACTGCATCTGAAAACAAGCAAGCAAGCGAACAGGATTCTGCAATTCATTTGTCGCTGTTACAGAACACGCTTTTTATTACTTCGGCATTTTCAGTATTCATCCTCTTCTTCAGCCTCTGCTTCTACAGAGTCTATCCCAACTTCTTCATAATCTTTTTCAAGGGCAGCCAGATCTTCCCGGGCTTCGGAAAATTCTCCTTCCTCCATTCCTTCCCCAACGTACCAATGTACAAAGGCACGTTTGGCATACATCAAATCGAATTTATGGTCGAGACGAGCCCATGCTTCAGCAATGGCAGTGGTATTACTCAGCATACATACAGCTCTCTGCACCTTTGCAAGGTCGCCACCTGGCACCACAGTTGGAGGCTGGTAGTTAATGCCCACCTTCAAGAAAACAAGTGAGAACGTCTTTAATTACTGGGAAGCACTGAAGACTTATTTCTGTTAACAACAACAGTAGCCACAACTGTGAACAATTAAATAAAATTATTTTGCGCTTCATCAAAATATTTAACTAAATCCTAAATTCAGGATCTGGTCAAACTGGTCCAGCGTTAGCTACATTGGCCTAGAGGTTATTTTTCCAACAGATCATAAGAGCTTACTGGACTCTACAAAGAACATAAGAATCTAGGTCTTTGCAAGTCCTGAATGCATGGACAGTAGCTGGAAGGATGGACCTCTTGTCCGGAAGGTGACACTGCCAGTCAACTGAGAACAAGCAGAAGTAGCTGAACAACCTGATATTCATCTAGTAAAAGGCGACTTACAGGAGCCTATGTTTAAATGAATCACAACGAAAAAAATAGGTTTGCTCTAGTGATAGCAGTCAGGCTCCACATGTCCGGAAACTGATAGCGTCTACCACTTCAAGGTATCTCCAAAACATTGTTGGGAAATTACTGCACTGAATTCAATAACTTAATGTAGTGTTTCTACATTTGCTTGGGGCTTGCCTATATTCCTCCTGTACAAAGCTCCCGAGATTTTTGAAGACTTGCAGTAAAACCTGGCATTGCTTTTCAGTACTACCTGCTTGTAAATTATTTTCAGACACTCAGTACTGCCTGTTCCTACAAAAACCGTGACTGCTATTCTGTAACTTGTTTTAGAATTTTCATCTGAGTTAAAATATCAGGGAATTATATTTAAGAATATAATCTGAAATGTAAGCAGTTC
>NW_024968067.1:0-6314 GCF_019238085.1 Lagopus leucura
GGGAAGGGAAGGGAAGGGAAGGGAAGGGAAGGGAAGGGAAGGGAAGGGAAGGGAAGGGAAGGGAAGGGAAGGGAAGGGAAGGGAAGGGAAGGGAAGGGAAGGGAAGGGAAGGGAAGGGAAGGGAAGGGAAGAACTACAGAAAGGATTTCCTTGTCTAGCAAAGCAATAGGATATTAGAGGAATTTCAGTGGAAACCCCATTGCATTCTACTAGGCCAAAAATTTAGCAAGACTCAAGGAGAGGTGGGAATGGATCAAAGCAGCACTCCAGAATACATTGGGTCTGAAAACACTTCGGGAAGTTAGGCCAGTGTCCAAGTCTTAGAAATCACATCAGTAGGATACTCAGTATATGTGGATTCATATGGAGGAAAAACATGACTGTAACACCTTGCAGCTTGACCTATGGTTGAGTATCATCATTTTCTCCCTTCCATCGTAAAACCAACTTCCTCATCTGCTAAAATACCAGGACAGAAACAGAATGATTCATTGTATGCATTTATGTCTCTCAGTTTTAAAGGTTAAGGCTAACAAAAATTTCAAAGTAACATAAAACCTCAGGCTTCCGATCTTTAACCCATCTCTAATTTTGAGGTATTTAAGTGAGTCCTGGGTTACCCCATGTCTGCCTACCACACATTCTTCTGAACAGTTTTCCCAAGCACTATTATAGCAGATACTATACTGGAAGAAACTTTGCTCTCATCCCTGACACATTCTGGTTCTCAAGCACACAGGACTCTACAGCAGCTCTCACGGGAGCAACACTTCACTGCACCGGGGAGAAGGAGAGGCTGAGTAAGGGTCTCCCCAACCACAAATGTTTAGTTTCAGGCTGAGCACTGCACTCTATCAGGCATTTGCATCCCTGTCTCTCATAGGCTTGGGTGTTCACTGGGGCAGGTCAGAGCCTCCCCACCACCAACAAAGATATTGGTCACCTCCTGCATGGCTTTCCACACATTGAGCTTGTTTTCGGAACAGTACATAGGAGCTCTACACAGGGAAGACAACTCAGGCTGATCCTTAATATCTGTACAAGCCTTTTTTCCCTGCAAGTCTCATATGTTGGATGCACGCCTACGTGAGAACCAGTGCAGTCACCACTCTTGAACAACACTGTCTGGTCTGTGAGCAAAACCAGTGGCTGATACTTCTTCACTGCTTTTCCATTTTTCAGCCTTCACTTCAGCCCCCATCACTTTCCTCTCTATGCCTCATGTCAACAGAGTCATTGTCACATACTGACAAGAGCAAGCAGATTTAGAGAACAAGCAGCCAGGCAAATATCATAGAGAAACAGATTCTGGGACCTTGCAAGATTCCCCAGCTGGACTAGAGACATAAAGGTCAAAATCATGCCAGGATTATATACTCCCAATCTTCAGGGTGTTTGAGGTCCAGCATTTTGACCTGGCCTTTTGGAGCAAGAAGTAGCTAACCTGAGAACTTTTTGAAATGTTCTGTTTTATAAAAGACATCAGAAGTTTAAAAGAAATAATGTCAGAAGGTTGCTTTTCATGTCCTACTGCTCCACAGCTTACATTAAAAGATAATTACTGTGTTTGGATAACCTGTGCTGCAAAGCAAATCCAACTCCGAGAGGGAAAAATAGCCCCTAACTGCTCAATCTCTAAAGCTGACAAATAGAAGTCACCACCACTACTTCCTTCACTCATTTCCCCAGCTATGAAGGACAAGTTGCGTTATCTGACAGCCTTTACTCAACGTAAGGAATTATTTTTCCTTCCAGATTTTTTGGCTTCTCTTGTTCCCGTGTATGTCCCACACCTTGCTCTCTGTCGGTTAAACATGAACACAGAATCCAGAGCCTTTAGATAAGCTGCAGGTGTAAAGATGCAATGAACTTCTGAAGCCACATCAAATGAAGCTATCATGCTGGGAGAAGGAGAAAGACATCTCTAAGGGTTTTAGTGCGCCCCAGAAGCAACTGTGCTAACAACAAGCACTTGTAACCCGATTTAATGTATGTATCACAAGGCAAAGCAGTCCCAGCCTTGAAAGTTTGGAAATAATTTTCAGATCTGACAGGACTCTCAGGCTAAAATGTGGAGCTGAAGGGTCTTAAAGCACATCTTTATCAAGATGACAATTTCCTAAAAGGAGGAGTCACTTTATGTCATCGCCAATAGTAAGGAAAGGAATTTATTTATTTATTTATATTTAATGTTTGAAAAAGAAAGTTAACAAGGGGAGAACCTATATCCTTTTTTTTGTACATAAACTTTCTGTCCTTCTTCCATTGCCAAATGCATGCTTAACTGCAGTGCATACATGCTCAGAATCCAGCATGCCTATGTGTTGTGGACAGCAAAAATGATGTGCTGAATTTTCTGAACACGGTTTAAACCCAATTGAATTGTCTCTACTGCAGGCTGTGCATCATGGAGCACTTTTTGGCAGCTCTTAATGCTGCTTTTCAACATCATTACAGACCCACAGAACACAAATACTACAGAGAAGGATAGTTAAGGGGGAGAAAGAAAGATGCCTGGGCAGATGGTTAAAGAAATCAGTCATCTATTCACTGGGATAGTTTTCATCTCCATCACAGCAATCTGTTGGATCCCAGAACTGTTTTTACGTGGTTCATTAGACAGTAGCCTTTCTTGCTACTAGTTGGGTCAAGAGTCAAAATTGCTGTGTAATTGCAAACCTCCAAGCACAAGGCAAGAGTTTTTCAGTCCTGGAGGGTGTTGTCCAAAGGCAAAAGAAAACAGAAGGGAAAGATTATGTGTGAGCAATTGAGCCCTACTGAGAGGGTAGGAAAAAAAAAGAAAAAAGAAAAAAAAAATGGGATTAGCCAAATCTTGTAATGGAAAACAAGAGTCCTGTTGGTAAACTGGCACTTACACCTCAAAAACGTGTGTGCTGGGGAAAGGCGTTCAAAGGATGGGTCAGAATAGAACAGCAGAGAAGATTAAGTAGCATATGAAGCTGTAAAAAAAAAAAAAAGATGGTTGGACCTTTTTGAGCATTTAACTTCTTGGGTTAATTAAGCATGTGGCCATAGAAGCTATTAAAGAAGAGCAGTTCCCAACTTAATCAAAGTACGTTATTGGAAAAGATACTGAGAAACCTCAGTAGAGAACTCAGCAAATATCAAGTCAAGCTAAATAGCTCAGTTATGATTATTATTAATAATAAATCATGGCCACTGTTTCTTTTGTTTGCCAACAACTAACATAGTTTATGCCTCTGCACAAACCTAGAACACCATTTTATTACATTTCAGAGAGTGCATCCTCCTAAAATGATAATGTGTTAATAATCTATGCTGGGCTTTTTGGCAGGAACCAAAGAGCTCAAACAACTTGAAATAACATCAGCAAAAAATTATTTACTCCCCATCCCTAGTTGCAGAGAAAACAGAGGTTTTCTTGGCTCAGTTACTCCTCAATAGATTTCTGGTTTCAATTAAAACTTTGAGTCTGAGAAGTTTTTTTTTGAAAAAAGAAAAAAGCTGAAGCCAATAATAGATGGAAGAGAAGTCTCCATTCACTGTGTGTTTTTGCTTTTTTTTTTTTTTTTCTCTCTCTTTCCCTGTTTTTACATAACCCTTCCAAGCTAAGAGAGACTAAAGTTCATCTGCATGGAAGGATTTCTCTCATTTTGGCTAAAGAGCAAATAGACAAAATAATAATAATGATAAGAAGTCTGTCCCTTCAGCAGAAGTGTCAGATGATGGAGGGAAGCAATCTGCCGGGGCTGAGGAAGAGAGAGGTGTCTGTAGAGCAGCCACTTGCGCGTTTACTTCGAGAGGCATTTTCCCTGCCTGTGATAAGAAGTCCTGGACACTTGATTCTGCAGGTTTGTGATACCGCTTCCTAACATCAGGCGGACGATTATATCAATCCTGCAGCCTGCACCAAGTTATCCTTGGCTGCAGGGACTGCCGAGTCAATAAGCGCTACTGCCTGGCTCCACAATATGCAGCATGGGGGTGGATTTACCAGCGCTCCTACACCCCTGAAACCCTCCTGTCAACACCGACGGGATCACATTACTCTCCCTGACAGCAGAGGACTAGCGGGCTCAGCGATCCTCTCGCCTAGCACCCCCTTTGCTGGCTGACAGATGGACATATAAGGCAGCAGGGCTGCTTCCCCGACCCCACCAGGGTCACAGTGGTCCGGCTGCTGCCGAAACAGCTCTACCCGGAGCTGCGGCGTTTCTTTGCCCGGGGTACACCCGGTGCAACCCCACTTCTCTCTCCGCTTCTCTCCCGCGGGGACCCGAACCCCGGAGGGGAGGGACGGCGGCCTCTCCCCTCCTGCGAAGTGCCCTTTTAGCATCAGGCGTCGGGCCCGAGATTATCAGTGCCGTTTATTTGAAGCGGAAACGAATCGGAAATCCTTCTCTCAACTGGCTTTTTTGGACACATAAATACACGCAGGCAGGGGCAGGCGGCGCGGTGCGGAGACGGCGGGGATGGCCGGTGCCCGGCGTGATGCACACTCACTCACACACACACTCACACACACACTCACACACACACGCGTTCACTGGGGAGCGAGGCGGGAGGCATCCTCCGCCCCACTGGGGGGTCCTGAGATCCCCCTGCCTGCCGGCAAGGAAGGGCTGTGTGTGTGTGTGTGTACGCGCGTGTGTGTGTCTGTGCAAGTGTGTGCGTGTGCCCGGGGGTGGGCAGCGAGCCTTGCGCCAGGGCTGGGGCTGACAATAGCCGCCCTCAGCTGCAGGCTGCATTTTGCCCCCCCACCCCCCTCGGCTCATACACACACACACACACACACACACGCACACACCCCGCCAACACCCCGGGGACGTTCAAGAACAGCCCAAAGCTCAACTCTCTGGTTCCATCCACGGCGAGGAGAGGGGCCACTCTCCCGCAATCACGGTCTCGTTATTAACACCGATTAATACCGCGCTTCACTCCTCTGCCGAGCAGGGGAGATTTCCCGCATTCCTAATCCCCCCTGCAGCCCCCAGCACTCTCATGTTCCCGCAAAGTGCCGCGTGTCCTTTTCAATGTCAAAAGCAGCGCGGGGCCGCGAACGTCCGGGGGCACCGGAGCCCCCGCCACCTCCCCTCGCCCAGCTCCGAGCACCGGCCCCGCACACACACGCACACCCGCTCACACTCGCACACACGCACACACTCAGATCCCCAGAAGGTTACAGTGTTGCTCTCTAGCTCCACTTAACCTGCAATTTACGAACCGGGTTGGGGGGAGTGTGTGTGTGTGTGAAGGAGAGGGGGGGGGGGGGGGGGGGCGGGTGGCTGCTCGCCCTGCTTTCCACATGCACACGCAGAGCAGTCACCTACCCCCGGTATCATCGGGGGAACTCATACAGGGTAGCAAAGCGGGGTGGGGGGCAAAGAAGGATAAATACATTATGCAAACTCCTTGCGAAAAAAAAAAAATTAAAAAAGAAAAATAAAATAAAAATTTGCAACCCCTTCCCAGCAGCGCGGCTGTACCCCCCCCCCCTCCCCCCTAGACCCCCACCCCCAAAGACTCACATGCATACACACACCCCCCACCAGCCACAAAGCATGGGGAGGGAAGGAGTCTCGGGGAGAGGGACCGCATGCATAGCACAGAGGAGAAATTACCCCCCTCCCTTCCGCCCCCCCAAATAAATAAAGCCCCTTCCGCGCCATTGCAAAGTCACAACACGAAAAAAAGGAGACGACATTAACTTTTGCATGCAGAAGGGAAAAAGGTGGGGAGGGGGGAGAAGAGAGGAAGGTAAGACCCTCCTGCAAACCGTATCACCAAGACAGACCTTTCCTCGATGGCTCAGTTTTTTGTTGGATTTTTTTTTTTTTTTTTTTTTTTTACTAACCCATATCCCCAGAACGGCAGTGGGGGCTTCTTAACAGCGTCCTCTTCTTCTTCTTTCTTCCTCCTCCTCCTCCTCCCTCGGATTCCCCCCTTCTTCTCTCTTCTCTTTTAGATCCCGGTTTCAATCCCTCGCCACAGCCCCCAAAGGTGCTTTTGCTTGTGTTGCGGCAAACCCATGGCGGTGTTCATCTGTCAGATTAGGGGAGCGCACGGCCGCGCAGCACACGCAGAGCGAAGAGGGAGGAGGGCGGGGGGAGGAGGGAAGGCACCCGGGGAGAGGGAGATGGACGGACAGACAGACGGATAGATAGCTCGGCAGATAAATGATAGATAGATAAATAGAGAGAGATAGAGCGAGAAGGGGGGAAAATGGCGTCTTGGAAGCCGGAATCCCGGAGTAAATCAAATTAACACGCAACACCCAGAGCAGTCCCGGCTAATTTTAGCAGGATCCAAAATAAAATGAAAAGGAAAAGGGG
>NW_024968068.1:0-3548 GCF_019238085.1 Lagopus leucura
GCCAGAGAGCGCCAAGGAAGGATGAACAGCCTCGGGGGGTCCCAGCCCCTTCCCCAGCTTCTCTCCATCCGCCCCACAGTCGACGACGGCATCGTGAGCGACTGCAAGGAGGAGGTGCTGCCGCAGGAGATCATCCAGACCGTCATCCCCCCGCTTCCCCTGACCCCTAAAGGCAGGAAGCGGGGGGCAGCGGGGGGCCGCGGCGCCGGGGGCTCTGCCATGGGGGGCTACGGCGAGGAGGAGCAGGAGGGCGGCGGGGGGCGGCTGCGGGGGGGCCGCCAGCGCCCTTTTATCTGCAACGAGTGCGGGAAGAGCTTCAGCCACTGGTCCAAACTGCTGAGGCACCAGCGGACTCACACCGGAGAGCGACCGAGCACATGTGGGGAGTGCGGGAAGAGCTTCAGCCAGAACTCACACCTGGTGCAGCACCGCCGCACGCACACCGGGGAGAAGCCGTACCGCTGCGGGGACTGCGGGAAGAGCTTCAGCTGGAGCTCCAACCTCATCCAGCACCAACGCATCCACACCGGGGAGAAGCCCTACAGCTGCGGGCAGTGCGGGAAGAGCTTCACGCAGAGCAAAAACCTCATCAAGCACCAGCGCACCCATTCGGGGGCCCGGCCCCATCGCTGCGGGCAGTGCGGCCGCGGCTTCGCGCAGAGCACCAACCTGCTGAAGCACCAGCGGGTGCACGCGGCCTGCAGCCAGCCTCCGGCCTGCCCCGAGTGCGGGCTGAGCTGCTGCGACGGGGCCGAGCTGGAGCTGCACCGGGCGCAGGCGCACGGCCACGAGCCTTACATCTGCGTGGAGTGCGGGGACAGCTTCGCCAAAAGCGCCACGCTCAAACGCCACAAGCGCGTCCACAAACCCGTCTTCGTGCACTGAGCTGGGGTTGGGGGGACGACCTGCCCGAGGATGGAGCGGCTCAGGATGCGAGGCTCGGAGCACCGGCCCTCAGTGAACGTGTAGGGTTGGACCCTGTAGATGTACATAGCGTGGGGTGGGGGCCGTAGGGTAGAAGCAAAGCGAGGGGCTGGGATGTGGGGCGCAGCGGGACAGCTGTAGAATAAAGCACTTCTGTCTGGGGGACACGGGTGAGTTGTGTTGGGACAGGGGGGCTCTGCTGTGACCTCACCCCGTCGCACAGGCAAGGTGCAGGGGCTGGGAGCGATGCCTTGGGTCACGCTGCCCCACATCAAGGCATTTTTTGAGGACCCCGTTGAGTCTCAAATTACGAGTCGCGTGGATTGAGAAGCAGAAAGAGGCCGTGCCCAGGTCGTGTTTATTCCGTGTGCTGGCAGCAAAGCGCTGCTTCACAATAAGGGAAGGTTTGGCTCGCGCTTCGCAGCGCTGCACAGCTTCGGATCGGAGCGACCGCGCCAGGAGCGTGGGGACAACATGGGCACAGAACGCCGTGCGTCCCCACAGCACCTCCAATCCACTCCCTGGCGGGATGAGGAAGGCAGGTGCTGAGGCTGAAGGTCACGCCTTGGTGGTGGCCCCCTGTGCCGCCCCCAGGGCTGTCAGCTGCTGGATCTTCTGGCTCATCATCTCCACCACAACTGCGGGAAGAAGCACCGGGGTGGTGTGGGGCCGCTGACAGCCCCGAACGTGGAGCAACAGCGGTGCCGGCCCTTACCCTGCTTCATGGCGTGCTTCTCCTGCAGCGGGGGCTGGATCTTCTCCATCTGCTTGGTCAGGAAGTCGATCTTCCGCTTGAAAAACTCTCGGGCGTCGTCTGCAGTCTGAGTGCATAAAGGGCAAAAGCAGCGCCGAGGCGCTGAGTCCCTGCAGGGCCCCCCTCCGGAGGCAGCCCTGTTTGCCAGCCAGCGCCGACAGGCGGCTGTTCTGGGACCGGCCCACACCGCCCGCACGCCGCAGCACGGCCCCCGGGTGCGAAAAGGCAGCGAGCACCGCTGGGAACCGCATTCCCCTCCCGGGGCCCAGAAATCGCACCCTGCGTGCGCCATCGGGGAGCAGCAGCGGCGGGAGCAGCAGCAGCTTGCCTGCGCCCTGCGGCACCAGCAGGAGGAGCGGCTCCAAAGGGAACACAGCGCTTTTGCCAAGCTGCCCCGCGGCGATCCGGGCACGCACCCCTCACCTTCTCCACCCCTCACCTTCTCCACGTAGTATCCGGTTCCGACATCGATCAGCACACGCTCGACGTCTGAGAGCTTCCCAGGGACGTACATCTGGCGGGGGCGGTCAGGGAAAGTGGGGAGCCGGGATGGTTACGCAGCTCTGGGAGCTGAGCTCCGCGGAGCCGGGGCAGAGCCCTGGTGCCAGCAAGGCCACGCCACGCCGGTGTGGGTTTGTGACGGATCAAAGGCACTAAGGGCTGGAATTGCCAACCCTAAAGGCTCTGGAGAGGGTAACAACATGGGGCTGTGGGGACTGCAAAGGATACAGAGCTGGTGAGAGGCACCAGCAGGTCCTTCCCTGCAGAAGAGCAAGAAGAGATGCGTGAGTGCTGGGGCAAGGGGAGCCCCAGGGCCAAAACACAACCCAAAGCATCTGGGGAGGGTGTTACAGCCGCATCCATTCCCCCAGCAGTGCATCACACCTGACCAACCTCCCCAGTGAAAGGGAAGCAGAGCCCCAAGGAATTGAGAGGGGCAGGAGGCAAAGCTCTCAGTCACTCTCCCAAAGCAAGGTTGGCACACCTCAGCCCCAAGTAATTTTAGGCAGCAAAGCCAGGAAGGAGGGGAGCAGAACCTGCAGCCTCTCAGGGGTCCCACTTGCCTTCGTTGCTTTTGTTGAGCACGTTAAGGCAGTCCTTGGCTTCCACATACTTGGTCTGCACCACCTTGAGCTGCGTGATGGAGGACGAGAGGAATTCCACCTCCTGGGGAGAGAGCGCAGCCCCGCCACGGGGGGGGATTGGGTAGAGGGGACCCCAGGACCAAGCGGACCCTGGTGGGGCGGAGACCCGACTGCAGGATGGGACGGGGAACAGCCCCAGATCTTACTTTGAAAGAGCAGGAAGCGAGTCCTGCAGGAACCGAGGGGCAGGCTGAGGGTGTGGGGGGAACAGCAGGGAACAGCCGCGCGAAGGCACAGAGCTGCGGTGGCACCGAGCGCCGGGCCGAGATGGGCTCTGTGGCTGCCACAGAACAGCTTATGGACCCCCATCTCCCTCCCGGCTCCTACAGCCCCGCTCGCCGCCCCCCACCCCTACGAGGCCCAAATTCTCCCCCCCGCACGTCGCCCTACAGCCAGGCCCTGTTCATCTCACCTCCCCAGGCCCCACATCCCCCCGCAGCCCCACACCCCCTCCCAGCCTTCTCCCTAATTCTTCCCAGCCCAGCACGGCCCCGCTCTCCCGTTACGCCCCGCTCGCCGCCCGAGGCCCCCCCGCAGCCCCCCCCTCCCCTCCCCACCTGGTCCAGCTGGTTCTTGAGCACCTCCAGCTGCGGCAACGACAGCTCCGCCACATTCACGGTCTGCGCCATCTTGGGCCGCCGCGCCGCTCTGGCCCCGTGCCGCCGCTCTCGGTGCGCCTCCGCATCGCGCCCCCTGGCGGCGGGAGGACGGCGGTGCCCCCGCGC
>NW_024968069.1:0-5786 GCF_019238085.1 Lagopus leucura
TGTGGTTAAAAGGAATAACAGATCCAATATAAGTCTCAAATTTGAAGTAGGTTACAATCATTACTTGTCTGGGTAAAGGATGAGATGATAGAATAATAAGACAGAACCAGAAAACATTACTGATTTCAAGCTGAACAGGAACTGATTTTTAGGACTGAGCTCCATTTAAGATTAAATTCAAAGTCTCAGTATTTTCCTGAGTTACACTGTCAGGGGCCAGTTTCTCCCTCAGGTCAGATGAGCTGTGAACTAAGGTTAACTCCAGTGCTTCTGGTGTTCTGGCTTTGCCATCCATGACAGTGTAAAGTCTTGCTGTTCTGAACATGGTAGGTAGAACTGGGGGCTGGCATGACATAGCAGTCAGCATTGATAGTTGGTCTGAGTTTCAGGAAATCCAGAAGAATCACCCATTTCCTATCCAAAAAGAAAGTGTCTTATCACTTTACCCACTGAGTCTTGAAATTTTTCTTCAATGGGGAATTCATATGTTGCTGTTTTGACTCCAGCTCATATTGGTGATACCACATCTTGTCACCAGTAATGATGTGACCCAGGAAGTCATCACCTTCATTTGATTCAATGGGTCCTGACAAACTTGCATACAGTTTGTTTTTTTTTTTTCTATTCCTGTGTGAGCATTCATGGGATCCACCTGGCACAAACTGTGATTTTCCAATGTTCTCACCATCATTGCCAATGTACTGAAGCCAATATTAAGCTCTGTGCCTAGTTCCATGTTTATAATCTGACAATTTGAGCAGGCGAACTGATCAAGGAGCTCTACACCTTGTGGCGTGTTAACTGTACATGGCCATTCAGAACATGACTTGTCTTCAATGTTGTCATCACTACTACTGAAATGCACCACCCATCATCTCATTGTCCTCTTGTCACGGAGTTGACCAGATCAATCTATGTCCGTGACAGGGGCGACAGGCCTCTGCCCTCCCCCCCCACCCCAGTCCCACAAAAATGGGAAGGAAGGAAGGGAGGAAAAGAGCAGCGGCAGCAATCTATGGAGGAAAACTTATTTTACTATAATATTGGAATACAAGATAACACAATATATACAATTTAATGGAAATTGAGACTAATAAATCAGACAAGATAAGAGAGAGTGAGTTCCCGGGACCGAGTCAAACCTGAAAAGCTTGGAACGGCTAGGAAAGCACCCTCCAGCACCCACTGCAAGGCAGCAAGAGAGCGCCCCCCCACCCGGAAGGGCCAGATCCCGTGACTGCTGTAATGTACAGGGATAGGTACTTGGGATTGGGGCAGTGACACTTTAATGCCCCGTACACTACATGATGTTTTGATGTGGAATACTGAAACAAAAACAAAAAAAAAGCATAGAACCATGACACCTCTCATCCACTGTTTGGTCTTCATGAACATTCAGCAAGCAAGCACTGGTGAATGGCAATGGGTGCAATATTTTCTACAAGGGAGAATTCAGTTACACATCTTTGCTTCATGTACATTTCCATGTCAGAGTCCAGACTAAAGTCAGACTGCCCCTCTGCTGTCAGCTGTTTCACAGCAACAAAGTTTAAACTACATCTGACATTGTGGGCCAAGAGAATAAAACAGGAGATATTTCTTTCAGATCTGTCCTTCTAATACAAACAATTAACTATGACTTTCCAATTTTTATTTATATTTTTTCCTAATGGAAAGCAATAGTCTACTTCAGAAATTTCTTTGACAACTTACTTTGAATGTATAGAATATTTCAGCTCAGTAGTCTGACTTCTCAATTTGTAAAACTTAAGGTAATGCTGTTGGTTCTTTGTAAAATCAGGGCAATAATACTATCTCTTTTCACAGTGCTGTAGTCAAAATATATTCTGCCTAATTAATGGATTATTCCCATGCTGTTGTATTAAAATAAAAAGAGGAGGAAATGCTAATTTTAAATTTAGAACAGCTCTAGATCAGTCTAAGGTGAAAAAAAAAAAAGCCCAAAGACATTTCATTGAGTGTTGGGATATTAAGAATTGGGTAGCAACCTATTATAGAAAAAATGATTTGTTATGCAGAAAAAAAAAATTCCACATGTAAAAAGTAACAGAATTTATACAGATGATCAAATTAAAGTTTCTCAGAGAACTGTTGCAACTGATCTTTCATTGTTTGACTTTGAAAACATAGCACAGATATTAAAACAAATGAGTGTGTACTTGTAAAGTTTTACAACCACCATCAGTAGATAATATGGAATTATTTTGTTCTAGCATCATAACTGATGCTACAAATAAAGGGATTAAATAATTTATTAACAGTTTTACTTCTGGAGAGTATTTCCATGAATCCCTTCAATTAATATAATACCCTTATATTAAATACATATGCAAACCACTTTCTTTTTTTTCTTTTTTTCTTTTTTTTTTCCTAAGCAAAACAATTAACTCTGCAAAGATTTGAAATTGGTTTAATGTTTGCTGAAGTGCTATTGGGAATTTAGCCTATATAAAATAGAGATGTTAGGAAAGTTGCATTTAATTTGAGGGAGAAACCTTGCTAATAGCATATTTAGGAATGAGTACTTCTCAAGTTGTTGACACTAAGCTGTGCATAATTTTTGAAGTTTGAAGTGTTAGCAAATATCATTGTAACTGACAATAAACATCTACAGTTTTCTTGTTTCAGTGCTTTAAAGATTGTATTTATTTTTGTATTCCATTCACTTACTTTAATTCTGAATTTATCTTTTTTTAACTTGCATAAAATCTTTTGCTTTGTGAAATGTGTTTCCTGAGACAGAGGAACAGATTATGAATTTAATTCTGCTAGGTACTATGTCCTTAGAGTAAGACAAGATTTTCTTAATATTTAATTCAGACATAGATCTGTGAGTATGGTGGCAAATTGCACAATATTTACTGCAGTATCATTTCTTTAAATTTTGCTTTGGAAATTTGTCAAGTAACGAATTTTATACAAACTTTTTAAGATTATTTCAACTTCATGCTTAAAATGACAGCTATATTAACTTTTTACTGTGTTTAATGTTCTCTGTCTTCCTAGAAAAGTAGTGATTTATGCCCGCTAATATTTTACATACGACATTGCTATTTTGTTGACTTTTCTGTTGTATAATGGGAAGATTAGGTACCTCAGGAATGTGGGTGGGTGGGTGGTTGATGGGAACAGCTCTGCTCTCCTCTGCTTTTTACTGAATCTGAAATTCTTCAGTAGTCAGATTCAGAAGTAGTTTATGTACCTGTTAAATTTCAAACATTGTTCTCAAAACACATGATCTAAGTAGAGTATTGGTGGTTTCTTCAAAAATTGTATCTAATTGAGAAAACTTAATAACATTTTGCTAAATGCAATTTCAATTGTTGTGCTAGTAAAATTATCATGATTTAACAGACTGACAGACTGGGGGAAAGGCAAATACGAAGCTGAGGTAACTTGTCCCAAATAATTCAGTAGACAAATTAAAAACTCTTTAATATGAGTACGAGTTCACTGTTCTGTTCCCCAGGAAACAATATTCTTCAGAAGTACCAGAAATATATATTCAGTACTTTTTCTTCAGCAATTTGTTACAAATAAAGATTTTAATATATTCCCCTTTTTTCTTACTTCACAGTGAAAAAATAAATCTCTTTTACCACTGAAATTTACCACATTTAATTCACCTAGTATTTTTAATGGTTTTTCAGATA
The DNA here is from genome assembly GCF_019238085.1 of Lagopus leucura. Classification (NCBI taxonomy): domain Eukaryota; kingdom Metazoa; phylum Chordata; class Aves; order Galliformes; family Phasianidae; genus Lagopus; species Lagopus leucura. The sequence continues at coordinate 3,675 of NW_024968069.1, forward strand.
AGTAAAATTAGCAGCAATGATGGAATAGATAAATAGTATTAAAAGAAATACCTGAGAAATTAAAAACATACGTAAGATTTAAGCCAGAGTTTGTCATGCCTTCCACTACTATTGCACTGAAACTAAGAGGATTTATCTCAGAAAGACTTCAAGACTTCAAGAGAGGGGAAAAAATGAAGGGAAGGGCGAGGGAGGGGAGCAAAAACATAAGATAAAAATACATAAAAAACAAATGAGTTACAAGTACACAAAAAAATGAGAAGTGTGAGAAATCGAGTTTTGTGACCACAATGAAATTTCATTTATATTTCATCCTTTTACTGAATGAACAATAAAATATATATATTTTTTTAAGTGACTATTTTATGTGGGCAAGAGAAATTTTTGTTCATAATGCATTTATCTATCTGACATTATATCTAAATTCCTATTCTAATTTTTGATTCTTCACTTGCAAATCATTCACAGGAATATATTTATCATTTTCAACACACACACACAAAAAAACAACTATAAATGTCATTATTAGAAAAAACACAGCATTGAAGGGTCACATAACATAATTTGGCCTTTTCTTCTCATGTATTTTGCAGTAAATTCAGAATACATTAAAAGATTTTTGGAACAACAAAGCAATTGTCACTAGTTGATATATACAAAAGGGTGGGTTGAATGACAGTAAAGTTATATACTGTCTGCCTCCATGAAACAAATTTATAATTAGAATTATCCCAGAAGAGTACAACAAACTTTCAGATCTTCAGATGAAGTTTTCCATAAGGACTAAATCAGCTAAATCATTGCTGCCCTAGAAACACCAATAAGGTGGTTAATTCTACTACTATCAATTCTCTTACTATGTGGGACCTACTCCAGAGTTCAACACTTCTGAAAAATGACAGGAAGCTGCTTCACAAGGACATTAAGGCAGGTTTCAGCATTCTTGGATTCATACCATTAGATGTCAGAGAGTCATATAAGTCTAGATGTCTCAAGTAACCCCAATTCAACTGCCATTTACTGCTGGTCGTTCCAGCACTCCTTTGAATCCTTCAGCTAAACACAGGTGTGTTGGAAATTTTTTGCAGATTCATGAAGAATGGGTCAACAAAATTGAGTACCTCAGCCTTATCTGTGTCCACTGGTGCTAAATCAGTCATCTAGTTCTGCAGTGAGCCCACAGTTTCTTTGTTCAGACTTTAAACATTTAATATTGTGGGAAAAATTGTCCTTGGTGTCCATGACGTCCCTTGCAATTCACCACTGTAGCTGAGCTTTGGTTTTCCTAATATTCCCTCTAAACTTCCAGGCAATGTCTTTAAAATTCCATCTTTGTGACTTGTTCCTGCTTTTATTTCCCCATATGTTTATTTACTGTACTGAAGATTTGTTAAGGGTTCCCTGCTTAGCCAAGCCAATCTCTGATATATTTGAGAGGAAAAAGGATGAGAGTTTAAAGGATTTGTTCTTTAGAAGGATAGAACTGTTTTAGAAATTGCCTAAGTTATCATTATATTATTGCCTCCCCATCTTTATTGCAACTCACATGTTTTCCTATCTGATCTTCTCCTCCTAACCTCTTATGGAGCAATGAGAGACTCTCTAGGTGGTCATCCAGCCAGCCAAGTTCAATCCACTACAACATAACAAAATAGAAAAAGTACATAAGAGAATGAATTCTCTCTAAATTTTTTTTAAATGCTCCTGAAATACTAGTTGTAGTACCAAATACTAGTTGTAAGAATCAAAAGAAGTATTTATAAATTGGCTTTTTGAAATATTAAATCTCTATAAAAATTCTGACTTCTTATTTTAAGATGAAAGTAGGGGAAAAAGAAAAGAAAAAAAAAACATGAGCAAGAGGGCTAAAGTGGAAGTGGTCAGATACCTTTATACAGTATTCAGTTACATGCTGCCAGCTTTTAGGTAGAGTCTTACATGTTTTTAAACATTTTCTTATGTCAGAATAAAAAAAAATCTCTTGAGAAATAGCTCTCCAAAACCAAAAAACAAAATCACAAAGGCAAACCTAAAGCACCTTCAACATTTTATATATATATATGTACATTTAATTTCAAAGTGGCCAAATTTAAATTCTATTTGATACATCTC
>NW_024968070.1:0-4123 GCF_019238085.1 Lagopus leucura
AAGGACCCTCCCAACACCACCATCCTGTGGTTCTGTGATCTGTAAGGACCCTTCCAACCCAAACACATTCCACTTCTACAGCTCCAAATGACCCTTCCAACACAACTCAACCATTCTGTGGCTCTATGATCTGTAAGGACCCTCCTAATGCCACCATCCTGTGGTTCTGTGATCTGTAAGGACCCTTCCAACCCAACCACGCTGCGCTTCTACAGCTCCAAACGACTCTTCCAACACAACTCAACCATTCCATGTCTCTATGATCTGTAAGGATCATTCCAACACAACCATCCCGTCCCATTCTGTGGTTTTGTGACCTTTAAGGACCCTCCCAACGTAAACCTTCCGTGGCTCTATGATCTTTAAGCATCCTTCCAACCCAACCATACTGTGCTTCTACAACCTGAAACGACCCTTCCAACACAATTCAACCATCCCATGGCTCTATGATCTTTAAGGACCCTTCCAACTTAAACCATCCTGTGGTGTTGTGATCTGTAAGGACCCTTCCAACCCAGCCACGCTGTGCTCCTATGACTCTAAAGGACCCTACCAACCCAATCCAACCATTCCACAGCTCTATGATCTTCAAGGACCCTCCTAACGCCACCATTCTGTGCTTTTGTGATCTTTAAGGACCCTCCCAAAGCATCCATGCTGTGATTCTACGATTCCAGAGGACCCTTCCCACCCAACCTTACCATTCCACAGCTCTATGATCTCAAGGACCCTCCCAACCCAACCGTGCTGTGCTTCTACAACTCCAAAGGACCCTTCCAACCCAACTCGACCATTCCACAGCTCTATGATCTTCAAGGACCTTCCCTAAACAACCATTCTGTGGTTCTGTGACCTTTAAGGACCCTTCCAACCGAACCATCCCGTGGCTCTATGATCTTCAAGGACCCTCCCAGCTGTACCTATTCTGTGGTTCTACAGTTCTAAAGAACCCTTCCAACCCTTCCAACCCAACCCAACCCAACGCAACCATCCCACAGCTCTACGACCTTCAAGGATCCTCTCAACCCAGCCCATTCCATGGCTCCACAATCTTTAAGGATTCTGACTCCAACCATTCTGTGGTCTCACAATTCTAATAAAGGACCCTTCCAACCCAACTCAAACCATCTCGTGGCTCTACGATCTGTAAGGACCTTTCCAATCCAACCATTCTGTGGTTCTATCATCTTTAATGCCCCTTCCAACTCATTTCATGCCTCCACGATCTTGAAGGACCCTTCCAACCCAACTCAACCGTCTTGTGGCTCTATGATCTGTAAGGACTCTTCCAACCCAATCCAACCATCCTACAGCTCTCTGATCTTCCAGGACCCCTCCCACCCAACCACCCCACAGTTCCATGACCTATCAGACCCCTTCCACCCCAACCCTTTCTACAATTCTGTGCTTCTACGCAGCAGACGGATACCAGAAGCAGACACGACGCAGCAGAACAGCACAGGACGGCCCCATGCTGCGGCTGTGTGCCTCCCAGCATCAGATCTACGAGCACCGAGGGTCCCAGCGCAGCACAGCCAGAAGACAAAGCGTGGGCACAGCACTTCTCCCCCTCCCCTGATCCGGAGGCATCAGTTGAAGCCAGCAGCTGGTGGATTCAACGCACACAAAAGGCCGCCGCTCCCCAGGCACCTGTAATTGAGATGCAGAGCCGCCGCCGCCTCCCGGGGGTCGTGGGACAAAGTCAGGCCAGGAAAACAAATCGGAGGAGTGCAACAATGGCGCCGTGAGCGGTTTGGGAGCATCAGCTCCGCAGCCCGTTGGTTTTTAAGCCCTCGCCCCACTATCCCGTAAGGTCAGCACGCAGCTGAATCCCAACTCAGCCCCTTCCCACAACATCTGACCCCGGTTTGCCCAACCCAACAACCCAACATCGCTGCCTCGATGCCTGAGCTGACAGCTCCTGGAGGATGGGGTCCAAAGGGAGGTGCTCCATGACATGCAATGTTGTGGGCACAAGGACAGGGTCAGGGTAGGGTCCGGGGCACAGGGACGGGGCACAAGGATGGGGTCAGGGCACAAGGACAGAGTCAGGACAGGGCTTGGGGCACAAGGATGGGGCTGGGGGCAGAAAGATGGGGTCAGAACTGGGCTGAGGGCAGAAGGATGGGGCTGAGGGTGGAAGGATGGGGTCAGGACTAGGCTGAGGGCAGAAGGATGGGGCTGAGGGCAGAAAGATGGGGCTGAGGGCAGAAGGATAGGATCAGGACTGGGCTGAGGGCAGAAGGATGGGGTCAGAACTGGGCTGAGGACAGAAGGATGGGGCTGAGGGCAGAAAGATGGGGCTGAGGGTTGAAGGATGAGGTCAGGACTGGGCTGAGGGCAGAAGGTTGGGGTCAGAACTGGGCTGAGGACAGAAGGATGGGGCTGAGGGCAGAAAGATGGGGCTGAGGGCAGAAGGTTGGGGTCAAGACTGGGCTGAGGATGGAAGGATGGGGTCAGGACTGGGCTGAGGGCAGAAAGATGGGGCTGAGGGCAGAAGGTTGGGGTCAAGACTGGGCTGAGGGCAGAGGGATGGGGCCTTGGGCAGAAGGATGGGGTCAGGACTGGGCTGAGGATGGAAGGATGGGGTCAGGACTGGGCTGAGGGCAGAAGGATGGGGCTGAGGGTGAAAGAATGAGGTCAGGACTGGGCTGAGGGCAGAAGGATGGGGCTGAGGGTGGAAGGATGAGGTCAGAACTGGGCTAAGGGCAGAGGGATGGGGCTGAGGGCAGAGGAATGGGGCTGAGGGTGGAAGGATGGGGCTGAGGGTGGAAGGATGAGGTCAGAACTGGGCTAAGGGCAGAGGGATGGGGCTGAGGGCAGAGGCATGGGGCTGAGGGCAGAGGGATGGGGCTGAGGGCAGAGGAATGGGGCTGAGGGCAGAGGAATGGGGCTGAGGGCAGAGGGATGGGGCTGAGGTTCAGGACCGGGCTGAGGGCACAAGGCTGGCGTTGATCTGTTGGAGCACAGTGCCACGGAGCGGCGCATCCCTGCAGTGCCGCAGTGCCAGCTGTCGGGGAAGCAGCTGTTGTGGCTCACACCAAATCAGCCGCCGGCCCAAAAAGCGGCCGCGCATGGCGGCTGCGCTGCCATCCATCATCGGCCTCCAGCGGGTCCCACCTTCGGGGGACGCATTGTGTGGGAAAGCACCAAACGGCTGCGAATGGCACATCTGAGAGCCGGGCAGCAGCTCGTTAATTTGACGGCCCCGACACGGGGATCAGCTGCGTTCTGCTGACTAAACGAGGCTGCACCCCGAGCGCATCCATCAGCGCTGCTCCGGCCCTCCTTCCATCACTGCTGAGCGGTGAGAACGCAGCGTCTCACTGCGGGCCGCAGGGACGCAGCCAACGCAAGGAGAGCTGAGACCCGAGAGCAGGGGATCCCTCTGCCTTCCATCCTCAGCTCTGCGTTCTGCTTCTCGCTCTGCTGCTGCAAAAAGCGGCTGTTGCATCTGCAGCCCTGCGCTCTGCACGCCTGGCTTCCTTGGTGCATGGCTCCCTTTTCTCTCCAAGCAAGCTGTGGGCGCACTGCAAGTGCACAAAGACGTGGTGGGGTGTGGAGGGGTTTGGGCTGGGGATCCTGGAGCTCTCCTCCAACCTTAATGACTCTGTGGTTCTGTTTGGGGTCACGGTGGGGGTAGGGTGAGGTTGGAGTGGGGTTGGAGGCATCTTCCGACCTGAACGACTCTGTGGTTCTAATTAGGGTCTCCGTGGGGATGGGTTGGGGTTGGGCTCAATGATCTCAGAGGTCTCTTCCAACCTTAATGACTCAGTGGCTCTGTACGGTTCTGCCCAGTTTGTCAGTACACAATTTTTAATACGTGTAAAAATAATGATCAAAGAGTTGTAACCAGCTTTGATCCCAAGGTCACAAGAAAACAAACAAACAAACAAAAAATCTATTTATTTTGTTAGGGCTCAAAAAAAACACCACCGTAACACCATACCCAAAGACTGAGGGAAACACCAGCACCATGCAGCAGCAAGTTCAGTAACGTGGCTGGCTTAGGGTTAGGGTCAGCAGAATTCCTGGCCCTGGTGCCAACACCTCATAGAACCACAGAATGGTTGAGCTGGAAGGGTCCTTACAGATCACAGAGCCATGGGATGGTTGGGTTGTG
>NW_024968070.1:4133-6488 GCF_019238085.1 Lagopus leucura
TCTGGTTTCTTCCTGCCCAGCTCTCAGCCTGTCCAGCTCTCGCTGAATGGCAGCACGGCCTGCAGCCAATCCTCCCAACTTGGTATCATCACAAACTTGCTGAGGGTGGCCATTATCCCCTCATCAAGGTCATTGATGAAGATGTTGAACAAGGACCCAGCACCGACCCCTGGGGGACATCACTGCTCACAGGCCTCCAACCCGACTCTGCACCGCCAACGACGACCCTCTGCGCTCTGCCAGTCAAACTTCCAGCAACCAAAATCCAACCGGGACATCTGTGGTGCTCCATAAGGACTTCATGTTTCCAATCCACTCTCGCTGCAGAAAGCAGCGGGACGTTTGGAGAAGCAATGATCTGACAGCCATCGAGGGCAACTTCCCAGCCCCCACCTTGCGAAGCCCATTTCGTTTGGCACCTGCACCCCACAGCCTACGGGCGCTGCCCAGGCCCACAAACCCCACGCAGCCAAAACCGTGTGGCGGGAGCCTGAAGGAGGAATGGCAGCGGCCGGTTGGCTCGAGTTATTTTAGCATCGTTAGCTGGGCTGCAGCAGTAATTAATTTCAGATTCAGATCGCCGCGCTGAAAAACGAGCGCCCTCCAGGTCTTTAACCCCCGCTTTGGAACGCCCCGTAAAAATGACTTCAGATGATCTCAAGCAGTGACTCAGCTCGTAAAAAAGCAGCAGCGGAGATAAAATGCACAGATCCCACATTGTGCGCAGCATTACGGGCCATCAACGCCATTTTAGGCTCCAGCTGATGGTTGATTCGGAGCCAGCGCGGCTCCCAGGGGCTGGGCTGGTCCTCGGTGCAGGAAGGCTGTCAAACAACACACAGCAATTGTCCCACTTAGGGGTCACAGGTGCAGGGAGCGTGGTCACGGTGTGGGGCTGGAAGAGCCCCAGTTCAGCCAATGGGAGTCGGGTTGGGAGAGAAATGGAGAGCAGCGCGTTCCTGGTTGGGGATGGATGGAATTCTAAGGACTTCTTTTTGGCTTCTGGGGAGAATTTGGGTGTACGGTCTTCCCTCCATAAAATCAGATTGAGTGGTAGCTGGGTTCCAGGAGCCTCACTGCCCTGAGCTTAGGTTGGGTTGGAAGGGTCTTTAAAGATCACAGAGACATGGGATGGTTGGGTTGGAAGGGTCTTTAAAGATCACAGAGACATGGGATGGTTGGGTTGGAAGGGTCCTTAAAGATCACAGAGCCACGGGATGGTTGGGTTGGAAGGGTCCTTAAAGATCACAGAGCCACAGGATGGTTTGGGTTGGAAGGGTCCTTAAAGATCATAAAGCCATGGGGTGGTTGGGTTCTAAGGGTCCTTACAGATCACAGGGGATGGTTGGGTTGGAAGGGTCCTTACAGATCCTCCAATTCCAACTCTCCCTCCTCTGCCAAAGCAGCGCCACCTCCGCTTTGAAGCAGCAGGTGACCACGCTGATAGCGCATCTGCAGAAAGGCTTTAATTGCTTTCATTTCCTTTAATTGAAAGGAGCAGCACATGGGGCAGTGATCCCCCCCCACCCCCAGCTCTTCACTGGGAGCAGCACTGGGCAACATTTGTGCCAACAGAGGGTCCCCCCTCCAGACCTGGCCCAGGTACGGAGCTCAGATGAGGCTGCAGCCAGAGGTGCTCAATCCCTTCCATTACCGCAGCACACGGGACGGGCGATGGAAGCCCCTCTGCCAGCAGAGCTGCTAACGATTGCTGCGAGCACAAATGTTCTCACTGCCGGCTCCTGAGCTCCTGCAATCCCAGCCCTCAGCCTCTGCTGCACCACAGCTCCCCCTCGCGCATTTTTAAATGGAAATTCAGCAACGCAGCAAAATCAGTTTATGATTTTCCAGAGGGGGGTCGCTGAGCTGCAAAGCGGAGCCCCACAGAAGCGCTCGGTGCAGATGCTCAGCAACAGAGCTGCCGTTAATCCCAAAACCACTCCTTTCGGGAGGGAACGGCTGGTTAGGAGCAGGCAGAGCAGCACGGCGCAGCACTCAGGCTCTGCAGCCAGAGCAACAACGCTGCCCAGCTTCTCGACCCGGTGCACAGAGCCTCAGTGTGCGGCTGCTCCTTGGGGCTCCTTCCACTTGTCCTGATCCCAGTGCCCAGACCTGGGTTGCGGGACCACGGTGCCTCAAGAGCACTCCTAATGGGCACCTTGTACTTCTGATGGGCTCCTGACAGCTTCTGATGGGCTCCTGAGAGCTTCTGATGGGCTCCTGACAGCTTCTGATGGGCACCTTGTACTTCTGACGGGCTCCTGACAGCTTCTGATGGGCTCCTGAGAGCTTCTGATGGGCTCCTGATAGCTTCTGATGGGCACCTTGTACTTCTGATGGGCTCCTGACAGCTTC
>NW_024968071.1:0-288 GCF_019238085.1 Lagopus leucura
GGGGCGGTTATGGGGTGGGTATGGGGTGGGTATGGGTTTCCCCCCCCGGCAGCACTTATGGGGTGGTTACGGGGTGGTTACGGGGTGGGTATGGGGTTCCCCCCCAGGCAGCGGTTATGGGGTGGGTATGGGGTGGGTATAGGGCGGTTATGGGGTGGGTGTGGGGTGGTTATGGGGCGGTTATGGGGTGGGTATGGGGTTCCCCCCCAGGCGGCGGTTATGGGGGTGGGTATGGGGCGGTTATGGGGTGGTTATGGGGCGGTTATGGGGTGGTTATGTGGCGGTTAT
>NW_024968071.1:388-1609 GCF_019238085.1 Lagopus leucura
CCCCCCCCCGGCGGCAGTTATGGAGTGGTTATGGGGCGGTTATGGGGCGGTTATGGGGTGGGTATGGGGCGGTTATGGGGCGGTTATGGGGCGGTTATGGGATGGTTATGGGGTTCCCCCCCCCCGGCGGCAGTTATGGAGTGGTTATGGGGCGGTTATGGGGCGGTTATGGGGTGGTTATGGGGTGGTTATGGGGCAGCGATGGGCGGTTATGGGGTTGCCCCCCAGCGACGGTTATGGGGCAGGGATGGGGCAGGGATGGGCGTTTGGGGTTTCCACCCCCCTCAGTGGCCGCTATGGGGCAGCTTTGGGGCAGTTAAGGGGCTGCTATGGGGCAGCTATGGGGCATCTTGGGATTGATACAGGGCCGCTATGGGGCAGCTACGGGCGGCAGTGGGTCAGCAATGGGGCAGCAATGGGTCAGCTGTGGGTCCGCAGTGGGGCAGCTATGGGGCAGCCATGGGTCCGCAATGGGTCAGCCATGGGTCTGCAGTGGGTCAGCTATGGGTCAGCAGTGGGGCAGCCGTGGGGCAGCTATGGGTCAGCCATGGGTCCGCAGTGGGGCAGCTATGGGTCTGCAGTGGGTCAGTTATGGGGCAGCTATGGGTCAGCAGTGGGGCAGCTATGGGTCAGCAGTGGGGCAGCTATGTGTCCAGCCATGGGTCAGCAGTGGGGCAGCTATGGGTCAGCTATGGGTCAGCAGTGGGGCAGCTATGGGTCAGCTATGGGTCAGCAGTGGGGCAGCCGTGGGGCGGCCGCTGAGCGCAGCTTTATTGCGGCTCCCTCAGCAGCCCGCCATGGGGCAGCTATGGGTCAGCCGTGGGGCAGCCATGGGGCAGCCATGGGTCAGCAGTGGGGCAGCTATGGGGCAGTTATGGGTCAGCTATGGGTCAGCTATGGGTCAGCAGTGGGGCAGCTGTGGGGCAGCCATGGGTCAGCAGTGGGGCAGCTGTGGGGCAGCCATGGGTCAGCAGTGGGGCAGCTATGGGTCAGTTATGGGTCAGCTATGGGTCAGCAGTGGGGCAGCTATGGGTCAGCCGTGGGGCAGCTATGGGTCAGCCGTGGGGCAGCCATGGGGCAGCTATGGGGCAGCAGTGGGGCAGCCGTGGGGCGGCCGCTGAGCGCAGCTTTATTGCGGCTCCTTCAGCAGCCCGCCATGGGGCAGCTATGGGTCAGTTATGGGTCAGCTATGGGTCAGCCGTGGGGCAGCCATGGGGCAGC
>NW_024968072.1:0-1197 GCF_019238085.1 Lagopus leucura
TCCCTTCCAGGACCCCCCTCTTCCATTTCCATCCTTCCATTCCCCTTCCAGGACCCACCATCCCGCAGGCACCCGATGCGGTACATGATGGGCATCCTGATGACGAAGGCGAACAGGTCGTCGATGAAGGTGTTGAGCGCTTTGTAGCTCAGCATTCGCCACGGCAGGTGGGCGACCGACTGCAGCTTGTAGTTGATGAACAGCTGCGGCGTCATGGTGATGAACCCTGCCATTAGTTAATTAATTACAAGTTAATTAGGCGGCCAACGCAAGGCGATGCTGTGGGGGGTGGGCGCCGTCTGGGGAGCCCTGGCGCTGTGTGGGGTGGCGGAGCTGCTTTCCTATAGGCTGAGACCCCCTGAGACCCTCTGACCCCTCCCCAATTAACACAGGGGGCTAATTAGCGTCATTAATTAATTAATCAGCTAATAGAAGAGCTAATTTGGGGGTTAGATGCCATGATTTGGGGTGGGGGTTTCGCTGTGTGGGATGGCGGAGCTGCTTTCCTATAGGCTGAGACCCCCTCAGACCCTCTGACCCCTCCCCAATTAACACAGGGGGCTAATTAGCTTCATTAATTAACTAATAGGCTAGTATCAGTGCTAATTAGAGGGTTAAGCACCACAATTTGGGGTGGGGGTGTTGTATTATGGGATGGCGGCGCTGCTTTCCCTATAGGCTGCCCCCATTGAGACCCGCTGTGACCCCCCTGTGGCCCCCACGATAAAAATAAAGGACTAATTAGCATCGTTAATTAATTAATCAGCTGATAGAAGGGGTGGTTTGGGGGTCAGGCACCACGATTTGGGGTGGGGGTGTTGTATTATGGGATGGCGGAGCTGCCTTCCCTATAGGCTGAAACCCACTGAGATCCACTGACCCCCCCCTAATTAACACAGGGGGCTAATTAGCGTCACTGATTAATTAATAGGTTAATGCGAAGATTAATTAGGGGGTCAGGCGCCATGATTTGGGGTGGGGGCGTTGTATTATGGGATGGCAGAGCCGCTTTCCCTACAGGCTGCTCCCATAGAGGCTCTGTGACCCCCCCCTCCCAATAAAAACAGGGATGTCTCATTAAGGTCATTAGCATGATTAATTAATGTATCAGCCAATAGAAAAAGGGCTGCTCTTCTGGGGTGGGGGGGGCGGCAATTTGAGGGTCAGGAACCAATGAGACCCCAGCGCCCCCCCCCC
>NW_024968073.1:0-1505 GCF_019238085.1 Lagopus leucura
TGTCCCTGCGTGGGTCCTGTCCTGTCCCTGCATGGTTCCTGTCCCTGTGTGGGTCCTGTCCTGTCACTGCATGGATCCTGTCCCTGTGTGGGTCCTGTCCTGTCACTGCATGGATCCTGTCCCTTTATGGATCCTGTCCCTGCATGGATCCTGTCCCTGCCTAGGTCCTGTCCCTGTGTGGGTCCTGTCCTGTCCCTGCATGGATCCTGTCTCTGTGTGGGTCCTGTCCTGTTCCTTTGTGGGTCCTGTCCCTGCGTGGGTCCTGTCCTGTCCCTGTGTGGGTCCTGTCCCTGTGTGGGTCCTGTCCTGTCCCTTCATGGTTCCTGTCCCTTCGTGGTTCCTGTCCTGTCCCTTTATGGTTCCTGTCCCTGCGTGGGTCCTGTCCCTGCGTGGGTCCTGTCCTGTCCCTTTATGGATCCTGTTCCTGCATGGTTCCTGTCCCTGTGTGGGTCCTGTCCTGTTCCTTTGTGGTTCCTGCCCCTGTGTGGGTCCTGTCCTGTGTGACTGCAGCTCGGGGCGGTGGGGACAGGATCAGCTGCATCCCCTGGCCTCGGCGCAGCAGTGCTGAAGTGCTGAGAGCTACGACCTCATCTGCAGCACCCGAGAGGGCTCCGCTGAGCATTTCCTCCCCAGCGCCTCCCGGTTTCATTTGAAGAGGATCCATCACCGCTTTGTGTGCCTTTGAGCGCGGCCCGAGAGGCAGGGAGCCTTCCAAACCCCTTTCTCCAGCTTCAAAACTGCTCATATCCAAAGTAAAAATACCAGCATTTCCACCTCTGAGCAGCAGAATCCCGGCGTGAAGCCCCCGACCCCACACTGAGGCGGGGGTCCCCACTGCCCACCCCCTGTGGAGCCACAGCTGTGTTCCCCCCAGCAGCATGGAGCCATCCCTGCTCCCCTCAGCTTTTCTGGCTGCTGAGTGCAGCTGCCGGGAAGGGAGGAAGGGAGGGAAGGAGGGAAGGAAGAGCCATTGCTCCTAAGGTGGGAGAGTGCTGTACGTGGGGTCCTGAGGTGGAGATGGCACTATGTCCTGAGATGGGAGATGCCAAGTGGTCCCAAGATGGGAGATGGCACCGTGTCCTGAGGTGGGAGGTTCCATATGGTCCCAAGATGGGAGGTGGCACCGTGTCCTGAGATGGGAGGTTCCATCTGGTCCCAAGATGGGAGGTGGCACCATGTCCTGAGATGGGAGGTTCCATCTGGTCCCAAGATGGGAGATGGCACCATGTCCTGAGATGGGAGGTTCCATCTGGTCCCAAGATGGGAGGTGGCACCGTGTCCTGAGATGGGAGGTTCCATATGGTCCCAAGATGGAAGATGGCACCATGTCCTGAGATGGGAGGTTCCATATGGTCCCAAGATGGGAGATGGCGCCATGTCCTGAGATGGGAGGTTCCATATGGTCCCAAGATGGGAGGTGGCACCGTGTCCTGAGATGGGAGGTTCCATCTGGTCCCAAGATGGGAGATGGCACCATGTCCTGAGATGGGAGGTTCCATCCGGTC
>NW_024968074.1:0-379 GCF_019238085.1 Lagopus leucura
GTGACACTGGTGGCCATGGGGTGGCACTGGTGGCCATGAGGTGACACTGGTGGTCATGGGGTTGCACTGGGTGACACTGGTGGCCATGAGGTGACACTGGGTGGCATTGGGTGACACTGGTGGCCATGGGGTGACACTGGTGGCCATGGGGTGGCATTGGATGACACTGGTGGCCATGGGGTGGCACTGGTGGCCATGGGGTGGCATTGGATGACACTGGTGGCCATGGGGTGGCACTGGGTGACACTGATGGTCATGAAGTGACACTGGTGGCCATGGGGTGGCACTGGTGGCCACCGGGGTGACACTGGGTGACACTGGTGGCCATGAGGTGACACTGGTGGCCATGGGGTGGCACTGGTGGCCATGGGGTGGCATT
>NW_024968074.1:479-1048 GCF_019238085.1 Lagopus leucura
TGACACTGGTGGCCATGGGGTGACACTGGTGGCCATGGGGTGGCATTGGGTGACACTGGTGGCCATGGGGTGACACTGGTGGCCATGGGGTGGCATTGGGTGACACTGGTGGCCATGGGGTGACACTGGTGGCCATGGGGTGACATTGGATGACACTGATGGCCATGAAGTGACACTGATGGCCACGAGGTGGCAGTAGGGTGACGCTGGTGGCCATGGGACGCTCCGATGGGGGCACCGAACCACGCGGTGCCCGCAGCGCCTGTCTGTCACGCTCCTCCGTAGCCCCGCCCACCGCTCGTGGCCACGCCCACCCCCCGCGTAGCCCCGCCTACTCGACAGCGCCCACCCGTGAGTCACCGCTGACCGCCGCCCACCCCGCGAGCTTGGCCCCGCCCCCTCGGCTTTAGCCACGCCCCCTCCCAGCCCGTGTCTCTGAGTCAGCGCGGCTGGAAGTGAGTCAGAGGGTGGGACGGCAGGACGGACCAGTATGGACCAGTATGGACCAGTATGGGGCTGTGGGGGACTGTGTGCACCAGTATGGACCAGTATGGACCAGTATGGGGCTG
>NW_024968074.1:1058-1733 GCF_019238085.1 Lagopus leucura
GGGACTGTGTGCACCAGTATGGACCAGTATGGACCAGTATGGGGCTGTGGGGGACCGTATGGGACTGTGTGCACCAGTATGGACCAGTATGGACCAGTATGGACCAGTATGGGGCTGTGGGGGATTGTGTGCAACAGTATGGACAAGTATGGATCTGTGTGTGCACCAGTATGGACCAGTATGGGCACCAGTATGGACCAGTATGGATCTGTGTGTGCACCAGTATGGACACAGTACACACCAGTATGGATTGAAATATAGCAACCAGGCAGCTATAGGGCAGCTATAGGGCAGCTATAGGGCAGCTATGGGGCAGCTATGGGGCAGTTATAGGGCAGCTATGGGGCAGCTATAGGGCAGCTGTGGGGCAGCTATGGGGCTGCTATAGGGCAGCTATAGGGCAGCTGTGGGGCAGCTATAGGGCAGCTATAGGGCAGCTATGGGGCTGCTATGGGGCAGCTATAGGGCAGCTGTGGGGCTGCTATGGGGCAACTATAGGGCTGCTATAGGGCAGCTATGGGGCTGCTATGGGGCAGTTATGGGGCAGCTATAGGGCAGCTATGGGGCTGCTATGGGGCAGTTATGGGGCTGCTATAGGGCAGCTATGGGGCTGCTATGGGGCAGTTATAGGGCAGCTATAGGGCAGCTATGGGGCAGCTATGGGGCAGCTATGGG
>NW_024968074.1:1833-2557 GCF_019238085.1 Lagopus leucura
GCAGCTATGGGGCAGCTATGGGGCAGCTATAGGGCAGCTGTGGGGCAACTATGGGGCAGCTATGGGGCAGCTATAGGGCAGCTATAGGGCAGCTATGGGGCAGCTATAGGGCAGCTATAGGGCAGCTATAGGGCAGTTATAGGGCAGCTATGGGGCAGCTATAGGGCAGCTATGGGGCAGCTATGGGGCAGCTATGGGGCAGCTATAGGGCAGCTATAGGGCAGTTATAAGGCGGCTATGGGGCAGCTATAGGGCAGCTATGGGGCAGCTATGGGGCAGCTATAGGGCAGCTATGGGGCAGCTATAGGGCAGCTATAGGGCAGCTATAGGGCAGCTATGGGGCAGCTATAGGGCAGCTATGGGGCAGCTATGGGGCACTTTGCCCCCTTTGGGACGCGTCTCCGCCCGCGGCCGCCGCTCCGGAATCCCAAAAATTCCCCACGTGACCTCGGGGAGGGGAAGAAAAGAGGGGGGGCGGGGGGGGCGTTCCTGATCCCGTCCCCCCCCACGGCCACGCGGGACCCACAGCTGTGGGGCACCGCCCTATAGGACAGCCCCATAGATTCTGTGGGCTCTGCCCCATAGATGTGTGGGGCAGCCCCATATATGTGGGTCCTTCCCTATAGATCTGTGGGGTCAGCCCCACTGAAATGTGGGGCAGCCCCATAGATGTGAACTCAGCCCCACTGATATGTGGGGCAGCCCCATAGATGTGAACTCAGCC
>NW_024968075.1:0-1487 GCF_019238085.1 Lagopus leucura
TCTGTGTGTCCCCAAGGGGGTCTAAGTGTCCCCAAAGTGTCCCCAAGGGGGGTGTCTGTGTCCCCAGGGGGGTCTTGGTGTCCCCTGCGTGTTCTCTGGGTGTCCCTTGCGATGTCCCTAGATCTGTCCCTATGTCATCTGGATGTCCCTTGAAACCTCCCCATGTCCCCAAGGTGTCCCTAGGGGTGTCCCCGTGTCCCCTTCACATCCCTTTGGTGCCCCCTGGGTGTCCCAATGACCCATAGGCATCCCTAGGGTTGTCCCTGTGACCCCAGGGTGCCCCCAAGGTGTCCCTAGGGGTGTCCCCCTGTCCCCTGCATGTCCCCAGGGTGCCCCCTGGGTGTCCCTCTGACCCCTGGGTGTCCCTAGGGTTGTCCCAGTGACCCCTGGATGTTCCCAAGGTGTCCCCTGCATGTCCCTTTGGTGTCCCCTAGTGTCTCTCTGACCCCTGGGTGTCCCTAGGGGTGTCCCCATGTCCCCTGCATGTCCCTTCGGTGCCCCCTGGGTGTCCCTCTGACCCCTGGGCGTCCCCAGGGTTGTCCCTGTGACCCCGGGGCGTCCCTAAGGAGCGTCCCCACGGTGTCCCCGCGTCCCTCAGGTGTACTGGCCGTATCTGCTGATCAGCAAGAAGCGCTACGCCGGCCTCTGCTTCTCGTCCAGCCCCGACGTGCACGACAAGCTGGACTGCAAAGGCATGGAGGCGGTGCGGCGGGACAACTGCCCCCTGGTGGCCAACCTGGTCACTGCGTGTCTGCAGCGCATCCTGCTGCACCGGTACGGCGGGGGGGGGGGGGGAGCGCGGCCCGGGGGCGACATGGTGTCGACATGACATGGAGGCGACATGGGGGCGACATGGGGGCGACATGGGGACGTGGTGGCCGAGCTGGTGACTGCGTGTCTGCTCCGCATCCTGCTGTACCGGTGTGGGGGGGACGCAGGAGAGCATGGGGATGTAATGGGGGGATATGGGGACATGGGGGACCCTTAGGGACCCACGGGGCTCTGGGGGTCCCAGTGAAGCCCCCCCACCCCTTAGGAACCCCTGGGGCTCTGTGGGGTCCCACTGATGGCAGTGGGGGTCCTGGTATCGCCCCCTGCCCCATAGGGACCCATTGGGGCTCTTGGGGGTCTGGGTGTTCCCCCCTGCCCCATAGGGACCCTTAGGGCTCTGGGGGTCCCGCTGACACCCCCTGCCCCATAGGGACCCATTGGAGCTCTGGCTGGGGGTCGCACTGACACCCCCTGCCCCATAGGGACCTTGGGGCTCTGGGGGTCCCGCTGACGCCCCCTGCCCCATAGGGACCCTTAGGGCTCTGGGGGTCCTGCTGACGCCCCCTGCCCCATAGGGATCCATAGGGCTCTGTGGGATCCTATTGATGGCTCCGGGGGTCCCGCTGACGCCCCCTGCCCCACAGGGACCCCGAGGGCGCGGTGTCCCACGCGCAGGACGTGATCTCAGACCTGCTGTGCAACCGCGTCGACGTCTC